>NW_024355205.1:36286062-36393923 GCF_902729225.1 Pteropus medius
TGTACACACATGCACACACATACATGTACACACATGCACACACACAGAAGCAGAGGGAAGAACCTGGAGACGGAGAACCAGGGAGAGACGAAAACGAGAGACCAGGATCCACGAACGGGAACGGCGCTGGAAAAGGAGCCGGCGGACCGAATCCAACGAGCGGCTGGACGGGGCCCTGGGCGGTGGCGCCGTGACGCAGACACCGATGATGGGAGGGCCCTGCCCCTTGCCGGACAATGGCGGCCGCCCTCCCTGGGGTTTCCACATCAGAGGCCTTCTCCGCTTTGCCTCATCAGCCTGCAGCGTCCCCCAATACCACACGCTGCACCCCTCACCTCTGTGGCTGGAGTCCATGACTGCTTAGACCCATGCCTCGAGGAACGAGGGGCGTTCAGCCGTTATTTCAACGTCGTGCCTTATTATGGGGCGCACTGGTCCTTTTCTCATCCTTCTGTCACCGCCCTCTGGGGACCTGGTGCTACTAATATCTCTCGATGTCCAGACTGAACGAGCTGGCGACTTCTCCCTCTGCCCCAACCGCTTCACCCACTGGTGCCATGGCAACCCCTCGTCCATCGGCAGGTGCGTGCTCCGCCTGCCATCCCCCACCGACGGGCCTGCGGGCCATGGCCGGCCCGACTGCAGCAGAGCTGGTGCGTAAATCTGCCTCGCTTTAGCCCAAAACCAGGAGACTCCCCATCCTATCAGGAAAGAGAGCTTCCTGAAACTCTCGATATAGTCAGACGCACACTCAAAAGTCTGAAGAAAAACGGCACAATCGGCATTGAGGCGGAACGAGGACGCATGGATGCGGAAACCCCTAACGGCTGTGCACTCCCAGAATCCATCCTCAGGCCCGGTGCCTGCGCCCGCCACGCACACGTCAGGGAAGATGTCTGAAGTCTGGATCGGTGGCTCTCGGCCAAGGGAGACTTGCCCCAGGGGGCACGTGGCTATGCCTGAAGACATTCTGGGTTGTCACAGCTGGGGGGGAGGGGAGCTACTGGCTGCTAGTGACAGAGGCTACGGATGCTGTAGGTGCCCTCCGATGCACAGGACAGCCCCCACCTCAGAGATCAAGCGTGCCGGTGAGAAACTCCAGTTTAGATGGCCATAATTTCAAGTGGGTACTTATTTCCTTTTAATTTTGCTCAAAAAAACATGGACTTCAATCAGAAGAAGGACTCGTACTCCTCAGCCTAAACTGGTCCACAAGGAGTTATGGCCTCAGCTCTTCATGGGACAAAGTGCGGGGCGGGCCCCACGGAACAGTGGCCAGAAGGCCCTTCTCCCACCTGGCCTGAGGGGTGGGAGCTCGGAACAGTGGAAACTGCACAAGTTGGAGAGTTCTGAGCTTTGCGCCCAAATCCTGCCTCTGCCACTACATAGTTTGCATTTTAGTCAGGTGAAGAGGGCACGGTGATTTCTGAGGATATCTTTAGGTCTAAAAGACTCCTTTGTGTGCTTGAACTGCCTCACCTGTGAACACTGGTTAAGCATATCTGTGTAAGGAATTTGGGGACAAGTCTGGGACAAATAAATGTGTTTCTGGGAGCCTCAAATTCCACGCCTTCTCCTCCTCATACCCAACTCTTCATTGGTCCGTGACTCTGAAGCGTGCATGAGCTTCCATGACAAATTCGCTCGGAATGAAAGTGACTCGGAGTGCCCAGGGGCTTACATCTCCACCCGGGCCACAGGAAAAAGAACTTTCCTCGACTTCTAACAAGGTTTGCTGCCTATGCTTGCATGGAGCTGGACAGGAATGCAAAAGCAAGCAGCACGGAATGCTTACCTGAGCTTTCGCAATTTCAGTCAAAACCACACAGAGCAGATCTGCAATGATACTTCAGCATCAAAGAGCTAGTTACAGAGGGAGCGTGGAGTCCGCCCGTACCAGAGGCGGGCGAGATCTAATGCTTATTTAGTTTAATATTAATGGCACGGCACGGTAATGAAAACTTGTAAACCAATCTCCCTCGGTAAATGAATCTTCACTGAGAACAGCAACCAGGAAAATCCCTAAATAAATAATGTGAGATTGATATCAGCGGTCCACGCACACGAATCCTGCTCCCAGTCGTGGCTGGGACTTCAGAGGCCTCATGCATTTTTAAGAGCCTGTCGATACGACCATCCTCCTCCTCGCTGGTGAATTTTAGAATTTACACTGACGTATGAGGCAGGGGGCTGTGAGTTTCTGGCTGCTCGCGATTCTTCTGAAGTGTTTTTGAACAAAAAGCAAGATTGGAAAATCTGCCCCAACTTTTAGGGAAGCTTGGAACTGGCCAGCAGGGCCTTTGAAGCCCCCAGTGGGGAAGGGGCCCTGAGGTTCAGACAGCTCCCAGGGGGACCCACACACTGGGGACTGCTGAGGAGGAACCCTGGTTGGGTTCCTCAGCCACGAGGCCGGCAGCACCCCCCTCCTGTGCATCTTGAGTCATCCCACAGCCGAGTTAGCCTGGACATGAGGTGAGCGCAGGCAGAGGAAGCGGAAGTTGTGGTGTTGAGGACAGACAGCTGGACACTGGGGAGCAGGGGCCACGACTGGTGACGAAGACGGGACCAGCCTTTCGGGGCCTCGGAGGGTGCTGTCCTGAGAGCAGTGGGAAGCCACGCAAGGGCCTCCGACCTGGGAGGGTTGACTCCATCGCTTGGGTTTGTGGCTTGCTGCCCCCCAGTTTGGGAAACAGGCTGCATTAGAACTGGGTGCCAGCTGTATCCTCAGAGGACAACTCGGAATGATAATGGTCTTTGTTTTCTTCTAACCTATTTGTGTGTTTCCAGGACCTTCAGGTTGCGTGAGTCATGGTGACGTCTTACTGGGGGGTGTGTGTGTCGGGGGAGGAGCCAGTCTTCTTTAAGCTGGAGTTTTGCCTTATCTCTTTCATCTTCTTGTTTATCAGTCTGGTGTCTTCGAGACTCTGCTGGCGGTGGCTCCACACACTATTCTCATAAGCTACGGGGTCTGCAGGAGGAGTCGGTTTCATATATCAGCACTTCCATGTCTGTGGGCGATGCCAGTGCAGTATTTTTATAGAGATGATGTTCCATAAATACGAGCTGAGTAAATGAATGTAGTGTATTTGTGTTCTAACGGGGCCTTTCTGCAGATGCAGTCACTGTGGCGAGCCTTTGTTTGCCATCTCCAGCACTGGCATCTAGAAGCTTCCTTCTGCTCACTCAGCGGGAACACAGGAATCTAGAAGCTTCCCTCTGCTTGCTCAATAAGACACAGACTATCACAGGTCAGGCCTCCTCCTTACCTACCAAAACCTGTGGACTCCCCAACAACCAGAGCTGAGCCCCACTCAGACATCCAGGAAAACAGTGTGCTGTCTATGGGGGTCAGAAGTCAGGACGAGGCAGCCAGAGCAAAAGAACACACAGCCGGGGACTTGGGGACGCACGTGGCGGTAGTTGTAATAACTTGGCAAGAGCACGTGCACAGGTGAGTGGGCTTGGGCACTGTGAGCAGAGGTGGCATTGGGGGGGTGGTTGCAAAGGGCAAGCGGGCCTCGAGTTCCAAGCTTGGGACCCTTCCATCACTTTAGGTGTCCAAGGGACATCAGACAAAAAGTACAGGAGGATCCTTAAGAAGAAGAAATTGCAGATGCATCTCAGAGAGGTTTGGTTTTCTAGGAGGGAGCCAGGCAGAGCACATATGAATATTTGGGTCCGCCCAGAGCGGGGAGTGAAGGGCTCTCCGTGGAGGTGACGCCAGTGGCCCCAGCATCCTCCTAACCTTAAATTCGTGGGCTATTTGCAAGTCTGCATGTTTGGCAGCTCTCGCTCCCAAGCTCGTTCCGTCTCCCAGCTGTACGTCCTTTCTCCCCCTGGGCCCGTCTCCTTAGGATCCCTGCCCCGCTCTCTCTGCCGCATCCATCCTCGTGTCCACTGCCTCCAGGGGGGCTTCCCTGATTGTGCTCTCCAAACTATCCCTGCCAGACTTTATCCCCTCCCCCTGATTGTCTTCCCTCCCAGCACTTCCCATGATCGGAAACTAGACTATTTGCTTATGTGATTAGAGTCTGTCTCCCTCAGGGACACAAGCGCCTTTACAGTGGGGTCTTTGGGGTCTTGTCTACCATCGTATCCTCAGCTCTGGAAGCAGGGCTGGTGATTGAATGGGCACTCAACAAACATATGCCGAGGGAACAGAAGGAAGCGGAGAGGCTGGAGGGAAGAAGCAGGGCTGTGTCTAGAAGGTGGAGGCCAGGGCAGCAGTGTGCATGTGTGTGTGCACGGGCATGGTGCGGGTGTGTGAATGTGTGTCCACACACGTGTGTGTGTGTGTGCATGTGCATGCCTGTGTGCATGTGTACATGTGGGTGCATGCATGTGTGCGCACGTGTAGACATCAAAGATACTTGTGGTGAGAGGAGACCCTTTCCACAGCTCTTGGAATAACAGTCATGGTGGAAATTCCATAACTGATTTTAGTGATGGCCAAACACAAGAGGGAGATGCAAGCCTGAGACACGTGGCCCCGCTGCCCGACCCAAGGCAGAGGGGCACGGGGGACATACTTATTTGAGAGGAATGAGTGTGACACCTTGGATCGTGAGGTGGGGTCTGCACCAGTTTACCTGCCAGGAGCTCAGCTCAGGTCCCCAGCTGGCGAGACAGACACAGTGGAGTGAGGCTGGGGAGGGGGCGGGTGCCGCTTGGCAGTGAAGATCTCTGGAGTCTAAGTGTGATCCAAGAGCCAATGAGAGAATCCACAGGGGAAAACCGCGTGATCACGATGAGAACTGAGATGGAGGCCGGTCTGTGTCAGGGGGCGTGGCCTGAGCAGAGGTCACGGTCACGCATCCTCTGGGTCAGGGCCCTACCTCACTCTGCACGTCCTTCTCTTCAGCACACACACACACACACACACACACCACACCGGGAGAGCCTGTGGACGGCATGGGTGCACCCTGAGATTAAAATCCCAGAACTGCTTCCCGTAACCGGTTATTCAGAGAACCAACAGGCTGTCGGCAGTGGCCGTTTCCGGTTGGAAAAAGGTCAACTGCTTTCCTCGCAGAAGGGCTGACACGCACACACTTAAGGCTGGGACCCCAGTGTGTGCCAGCTGAGCTCCGAAGGGCCTGTGCGCCCTCTGCTGCGAGCAGGTCAGGCTGTATCAGGTTGCACACTGGAAGCTTTATACTGACTTAAGTGGCTTTGTGCGACGGCATCTCTTGACTGCACTGGGCAAACATCATGAATTAAGAAGCAGCAGTAATCCAAGAACGCTGGAAACTGGCTCAAGATGCACCTGAAACCAAGACCAGATCCTGCGATCGATGTGCCTGGGGCCACCTTTACCAAGGTGAAGGGGCCTTTAAGCTTTCCAGCCACGTCTTAGAGGAGCAGAGTTTGTTTTCTTGCTGCGTTTTATGTTTTTAAAGATGGAAAAAACCATCCCTTATTGAAAAGAAAAAAATGATTATACTCATGGCATTTTATTTAAAATATTCAAGTCCTAAACATGCAGCAAACCCCAAATCCAGATATTATTAAACATCTAAAGTTGGTTCTGATGCCTGCCTCACGTGTGAGCTGTTCACATTCCATGAGGAGCTTCCTTTTATCCGAAAAAGAGGTTTCCTTTCGAGTCGCTAAGAGCTACAACAGAAAACAAACCACCTTGTTTAAAGCTGGACCGGAAGGTGAAGCGCACTTCAATGTCCTCTGGTATTTACTAGTGACTTTGAACAATGGTGATATTCTAACCAACGGGCCATTCATGTCATTGTCACAGCCGTGATATATTCGTTCATTCGATCATGTCTACTAAGCACCTACTATCTATGCCAGGCACAACGTTAGGAGTATGTGTTCAATTCCTCTAGATCATTTAAAAATGTTTTTCGAACAGTCACTCTGCTGCCAGATATCTGCTAGATGCTAGGAGAGAAATATAAGACGCATTTTCTATCTTCCTGCAGCCACAATTTGGACAAGTTCGTTGAATTTGATCCTGATTTGTAGAGCATTTAAAAGCCTGGGATTGTTATGGGGGCAAAAAAAAAAAAAAATCATCAAAAAAGAGGAACTTATGGCGAGAAGATATGTAGAGCTTTCAATGACTACCCAGAGACACGCACTGACTGACACACCTACAACCACGACGGAGCACAGCGCACAGCCCAGGGAACTGCTAATTCTGACACAGCCTCCAGTCAGCAGAAAAATAAATTGTAATCTTGGGTTTCATGCCCAGTGTTGAATTTAGTTGTATTACAATACAACTAGAGGCTTCCTGAAAAATGAAATATTTTCTTCTAAAAAGCATCTCCAATGGTCATTGACAATATGGTCATTGTGTGTGAGACAAAGTTTGTGGACTTAAAACAATCGTACCTAAGGTGACAAAATCGCTATAGTCTAGATAGTGTGTTAAGATGCCAGTACCTTACTGAGTTGTGATCTTTCCATCGCTCTGCTCCATCCAGGCAACAACGCCATGAAAAAGTTCAAACTTTTTTTTAACATTAATCCTACTATATGATCAAGTCATCAGAAGGCAACTCAAGGCTCTGCTTAACTTGAGGCCTGCACAGATAGGACGGTCGTGGAACCCAGGAGCTCACTTTAGGAAGGAGAAACGGTGGCCACGGACCTCGGGTAGAAGCGGAAGGTTCTGAACTGGGTGAACGCAAAGGAGGCGGGTGCTTTCCAGGACGTCAGTGGCCATTCGAGGACAACAGACAAACGAAGGACCAAGCGGAGGGAGCCGGCAGCACATCTGGAGGCCAGCACTGGAGTCTCTGGGGGTCTGACAACGCGGTCAACAAGGCGACGACACACACAGCCGCGGGCCGCTGTACCACACGTGTTCGTCCGCCTCACACAGACCCACACGCAGGCACCAGCGTTGTAACCGCAGAACCCGCTCGACCCGGTCCAGTCCAGAACCAGAGTTTAAACCTTGGATACACCACTCATGAGAAATGGTTATGATCCCTTAACTGCTCCCTACCCCCAGCGGAACCAAAGGACCGGTGTCCCATGACTGGAACCCGAAGGCTGGAAGCTTCCCGACGCTGTCCAGGAAGGGCAGGTGCTGAAGCCCCTTCCGTCCTGCGGGAACCCTGCATCTGGGAGACAGAGCTGAGCCTTGCCTCCTGTCTCCTTGCTGGTGGACCTTGTAGTAACAGCTTTTGTCTTTTATTCGAGGCTGAGGCCACAGTGCTGGCTTCTCCGCGCGTCCCGCCGTGAGCCCGAGCCGGGTAGCAGTGCCTCGCCCGCTGCACAGACGCAGCCCCTGCGTCGGTCTGCAGAGGCCTGGCAAAGCCAGCGCATGCCCACAGGGGCGCTTTCCCCTCTCCTGTCTTCCTCGCCCTCAGGCTGGACAGACGCAGGAAGCTGCGCTGTTTGTCCTACGTTTTCCTTCATTTGCCTTGCACATAAATGTCAATAACAAAAAACTACTTGAAATAAAAACACCCATAAATAACATCTCGTCGTCTCCCCGAGGAGGTAGCAGAATAAAAATAAACGAAGCCAACATTCTTCATTGTCTGCTGGCATGGGTCTTGGCTCTGCAAGATTAGCTGCTGTACAGACAATTCCTATTTTATATATTTTTATGCATTTATAAGGCTCATTTCAGCTGGGCCTTATGCCATAAAGCCCAAGGGAATCACAGTAATTTAAAAGTGAACATAAATTTTTGAAATAGAACCAGTTCAGAAAATGAGAAAAAGAGAAATAAAACTCGATTCAACAAGAAGGAACAGGTCAGTCTACGAAAGAAAGTCTACAGGCAGCTATTTCAGGGTAAAAAAAGTGATTTTTCAGAGAATAACTACACTGGCTCCACGGTTTGGCTTCAGTTTACGGATGTGTTTTGCCCCACACAATGGTTTGCAAGTATCTTAGCCAACACTTAAAACCTGTTGAGTGTCCTACAAAACCAAGGTTTCCGGTCTCTCCTGAGAATCTGGCTCATACTGGGTCCGTTTCTACTTGCGATCAGTTGGTGGGAGCTCGCCAGGGTCATTTTGCTCCAGGCCGTCACTGAACTCTGGAACTGTCCACGTCCTCATGCTATTTGACCCTTGTCCATATTCTCTTCACTCATTTACGTGACCTGCCAGACTCTGCAGGCCTGAAGAGTTCGCAGCTCCACCCACAAGCCTAGACCACTGTCACATGCTCAAGGCAGAGACCAAACTACAGCGGACGTAACATGAGCCTGTCACTGTCCCGCTGGGTAACTCAGTAACCCAAGCCCCACGCTGGTGCACCGTGATACGGCTTTCCACAGCCCCCCGTCTTTGACACGCCTCTCGCCCAGCGGTGGGGGTCTCCCTCTCTAGAATCTGGGACCCGTGGGCTCGGCGACTGCATGAACCACAAATGTGGCAGAAGAGACGTGTCAGTCTCCGGGCCCAGCCTTAGGAAACCGGCTATTTCTACGGTGTGTCTCTTGGGACACTGGCCCTTAGAGCAGAGTCCCCAGGATGTGGGGAAACCCAAGCCACCTCATGGAGGAGGCTACCCAGGACCCGGCCAGCACCGACTCTCTCCCGAGGTGGCTCCTCCAGCCGTGGCTGAGCCTGCCCGTCGGACACTCCAGACAGAGATGGGCTGTCCCCATGATGCCGTGACCAAATTCAGATTCACGGACAGGTGATGGTGGCCGTTAGGCCAGAAGCTTCGGGGTGGCTCGCTACGTGGCGGCCCCCACGCGGAACGCCCCGGGCACATGCCAAGGAGGGCCCTCGGGGGGTGGGGCACGTGAGGCTCGGGAAGGTGGGGTTCCCTAGGCAACGGGGTGCGCTGCCTCCCTTACCTGGCCGATGCGCCTTTGGGACCGCCATGTTCATCACTCGCCCTCCATCCTGAGGTTTGGGGGGAGACGCGGTGAACCTGCAGATCCCCGACTCTGAAGGGGTGCTGGAGGTCAGGCTGTCCGTGTATTCATTTGTCCCTGCCGTCAACTGCTCGGACGAAGTGTCTGAGATGAAGCACTCGGTGATGGTGAACTTGGCATGCCTCAGCTGCTCCTCCATCTTGGCGTGCTCGTAGGCCCTGGCCAGTTCTTCGTAGGTGGAAGAGGCACTTTCTGTGGAGACCATGCTGCTCCGTGCGCGATCTGGGCCGTGAGACAGAGCATGCGGAACGGGGGATGGTCACTGAGGTCTGCACAGGCTAATGGCCCCCTCTGGCTGTGGCTACTGCCCCCAGGTCACTATGCGGCCGGGCAGGAGTCCTAAGTCTTTGTCTACAGGCTGCTTCTGTCACCTTGAGCTGGCTTCGTAAGCCTCAGGGATGTGGATTCAGGGAACTCCGTTTCCACTGAATCCTGGTAGTCAGATGCCACCAGCCTGGGACATTGCCATAAATCGGTAATGATCTCGCCTTAAAAAAATTAGCAGTAATGTAATGGCTAGGCGGAGAGCCAGAGGAGAGAGAGCAATTGGGGTCGTTTTATAAACTACATAAATGTCTAGCCGATGTACTGTAGACTTAAACTAATAATTAAGAATAAAACCTCTGCTTTTCGTTAAAACAACTGGGAAGGCGGTGTAAACGACCTGCAGTGCCCACTCCCTGCTGAGACTTGCACAGCCAACTGTGGCTCCGATCCTTTGATTGGCAGGACCTGCCTGACTCTGCAGCTCAGCCCCTCCAGCCCCAGCCTGCCAAGGGAGACGTGACGAGCCTTAGAGAGGAAGCTATGGCTCTGTACAGAAATTGGCCACTGGGCAGAATGGCCTCTGATCCCTGAGACTCATCCTTTGTGTCTGCCACCTTTGTGGGGACTAGCAAACCACCAGGACAGAAAGAAGGGAACCTTGATCAGAACCTCTACATTTTAAGCTCACTAGTTTCAAAGTTTTGAAGTCACCTCTGTGGAACTCTGAGACTCTTCTAAGAGAAATAACAGCCATAAAAATAAATGTACATGGTGATACTATTTTTGAAGTATATCATCCAGAACAAAAGAAAATGAGTATTAAAATTTCCTCCAGCTATTAGGTTTAGATATAATTTCTTTTCAAAGTTTAATATAAGGGGGGAGGCAAGCCAGCTCTATTCTTAGGCCCTGTCGCCTCTCAGGGGTGAAATCTTGCTGGTTGATGGCATTGACGAGGTGACTTACCTTGTAATCAACCCCTGCGTAGTTATCACACGTATCGGCCTATGTTCCCTACAGCAGGTGCCCTGACCTTGTCATGTAACTTCAAGTGCAGCGTCTTAATCCCGGAGATGGCAGTGGGTCAGACGCCCTCAGAGTATAATCAGAAATTATTGCAATTGTGTGGGTGGAAATTTAAAAATGTCTGATTCTCTCAGTGGGGTGGGAAGGAAGGAGAGAGCGCAGCGTGAGTCTGAGATTCAGGATTCCTGCAAAACAGATGCCTTTTGGTTCCGTTTTGAAAAAGTCCCTGGGCCCTCGATGTCACCAGTGCTGCACATCTGTGCTGGCACCTGTCAGACAGATGTCCTAACCACTTGAAAGTGACCTGGAAAGGGGCAAGTGGAGCTCGCGAAGCCAATGGTTTGGGCCCCGACCATCCCCAGGGCTGACGAGGCGGCACGCAGGCCCTACCTGTGTCTTGCGAGGGGCTGACGCTGTAACTGTCACTCTCTTTGTCCATCGACCCCGCGGCCCTGGGCGTCGGCAGCCTCCAGTCCGTGGTGAGGGTGTGTGCTGAAATGGTGGGGTGCGGTCTGTTGAGGGTCCACTGGCTGGCATACCGGTTTCTCGCCGTGGGCCCGGCCTTCGCATTCCTCCTGGTGGTGGGGTCTGGGAAGAGCCAAGGACAACATCTGTCTTACTCTGGAGGAGTGTGGTCGGTTGCGGTCAAGGTGTTGGGTGTGGTGCTCCCAACCCAGCGACGACCCATCCTGCAGGGCGCGTGCCTCCAGGAAGCTCTCCCTGACTATCTCTACTCATGGTCTGAGACATTGACGTGATACTCAAGCATTTACATAAACCCCGCAGGGGAAAGAACATTCGAACGGGACTCAGGAGCCGGGAATCCGAGCCTCGCTCTCAGCTCTTAGGTTTCGTGACCTGACACACACCATTACACTTCCCGGGATGGCCGCCTTCGCCATGCGGGGAGCGCAGCCAGCAACGCTCCAACGCGCTTCCTCGCTGCAGCTCTCCTGCCCTGGGGTGTTGCCACGGGTTGAATTGTGTCTCCCCGAAAGGTATGTCCACCTCAGACCCCTGCACCTCCGAATGGGGTCTTACTTGGAAATAGGATCATTGTAACTAGTTAAAATGAGGTCGTACTGGAGAAGGGTGGCCCTGAATCCGGCCCGCCCGCTGTCCTATGAGACGAGACGATGCAGGAGGGGAGGCGGCCACGGGATGACAGAGGCAGGGGCGGGAGCACCGCAGCTGTAAGCCAAGGAATGTCGGGGACCCTCTGCCACTCCCAGAAAGCAGGGGGTGGAAGGTCCCTCCCCTGCAGGCTCCAGAGAGGGCGTCATCCGTCTCACCTTGACTGCGGCCTCTAGACCGTGGCCCTAAGGTTCTGTTCCGGGCCGCGGGTTTGTGGGCGGCTGTCGCAGCAGGGTGTCGCGGTTCTGCTTCCTCGTGTTCACTCGGGGGCCCTGAGCGGGCTGTGCTGTCATTAGCCAAGATCCAAGCTCCCAGCAGAGGGACGAGGCCTTTGCGACCTCACTCTCTTCCATCCCTTTGCGTAGGGTAGCTTTTCTCTTTGACGGAATTGCCTGAACTTTGACAAGACTTGGATAGTCGGTGAGGAGAAGAAATGGCTCAGGGGCACCTGGACTCCCCGTGCCTGCCATCGTCCAGGGTGGAGATTTACACCCGTGTAACCCGCTGCCAGATGGCTTCATGTTCTCTAAACCCAGAACCAAAGGCAGCGAGTCGGCGAGGTGGACCAAGGTCTTAGCTCAAGTCTTTGGTGAGCTAAGAAGCACAGACGCTCCAATGGCAGCGACCATCGGGCACTGGGTGGACCACAGCCAGGGGACCTCAGCAAGGGACACGTGATGAGCACTGCCTTTCTGGGGCTCTGTCGCCCGCGGTAGTTTTTCTGGGACTCCGGCCTGAGGGCCGCATAAGATCCTGCACGGGCCTTGTCCACCTTTGAATTCTCTGCTTCTCCAAGAGAATATCTACACAGTCATCTCTCGACATGGCCCGGCCGCCTCCAGACGCGGCGGTCTGTGCTTGCTGTTCACCACCACGGTGGCAGTATTGAAAGAACAGAACCAGAGGGCCGCCTGTGGTGATATCACACGGACTCGTTTACGTTCCCTGGGAGCCTGCACGTCCCTCCAGGGCAGGGGCTGGCTGCTCATCCTGAGCTCCATCTGCACAGTCTGACCCCTGGCACACATAGGTCCCTGGACTAGTACAGAGAGCCCAGGGTCACTTCATGGATGAGACAGTGGAAGCTCAGAGAGAAGGGACACTGCTATTAAGTGATAAAAATGGAGGCCAGGAATTCACCTTTTGGTTCAGAGGGTGTCCATTAGTCGACCATGTGTCCTCAGCCTGGACACTGAAGTGTTCTGATACGATGTCCACATGACACTGGCTCATTTACAATTCCGTGATGGGTCACGGGAGGCAGAAAGTGGCGAAACGACTTTATTTTTAAATGGAGAATTTTCTGCTTTGCAAGTTATTGGACTTTGAACCTAATCCATCATTCTACAATGCTGGAAAGAAGCATTAAGACGGCAGCTAAATCGATAAATTTTAAGATTTCCTGGGTCATCAAAATGCTCCATCTTGCTGCATATTCTCCGGGGCATTGATTTTAAGACACATTTCATCCCTTACTTGCAAAATTCTGCAGAGGATTTATTGGAACTTTTTTTTTTTTTGCCTTGATTAGAATGTAGATGAGTTATGCTCGCATCACCAAGCTCTCTGGACAGCAAGGTATGAATGATAATTGTGTTTCTCCACAGAAATGCTGGGAGTGCGGCTCTCAAAGAGACAGAAAAACATTCTCATGGGTAGGAGGCTAGATGTCTTCCAGGCACTATTGACTTGATAAGTGGAGCTTAAATAAGTGGAGCTTGTTATTTAAATGCTAATGAATCTTTTCCAGAAAATTACCCAGGCCCTTACATAAATTTTGAGGGTTCTCATTTTTATTCTTCTCCAAGTTTCTTGCAAATACAGCTGTAGGTCAGGTTTATTTCTGGTATGGGTGTCTGTGGGGGGCGGGGGAGGTCAGCTTAACAGTGCCATTTCAAGGGCACAATTGCCTAAACCCCCCAAACCCTCACCTGCGTTTCTTCCTATCTGCCCACCAATGGTGGGGCAGAGAGCTTCACTCCAAGAGCCCCTTTCTCAATGAGGTCACCCCACGTGGAAAGTTCCATTTTCAGGATGCACGTGTCAGCTTCTACTCAAAGTCAGAACTCTTTTCAAGTTAATTGGGTTCATTATCCTTTTTTTTTTTTCTTCCTAGGTGAGGGCAGTCTTATCAGTGGCATGATAATGTTGGAAATATAGGTCATGATATTACTTTCCTTGATCCACGGGGCGCAGTTCCGTTCTGCTTTGGGCAAAATCGCCTCAGTATGTAGAATACTTGGGTAGTTGACACATTTTTTTAAACAATCAGGTTTTTGGAGCTGTTTTGTACTTGAACTCTTCTGTATGGTAGCTCCTGAGAGAGCAGCTAAAGTAAAAACTGTGCTTGGCTTCCACGCCATAGCCTCTTCCGTGCATCTCACCAGCTAATCTACTAAGCAAATAAATGTTGGCGTTTACTGCCCCTGCACGGAAAGTATTTTATTTGGCTCCCGACATTCTAACATAAATTCAACTTAGTGATGAAACATCGTGCTTGCTAAACAGCTAACGAATTAGAGGGTAAGTGATATAAATATTTCTTGGCCTTTCAATATCGGGTCTGAACCGAATTAAGCTTCTGCCCATTGAAGCAAATTATTTTAATGATCCTGAATTTGGGATAAGAGAGGATTTTGTGGATAACAGGGTTATAAAACATGTCATGTGCACTAAGATCATGGCTGTAATGTTTTTATTCCCCGTTATTGGTTTTCCGATCTTGTAGATGCTGAGGCCTCTGCTCTTCGCGATGAATGTCCCTGTTGCCCCAGAGAGGCTGAAAGGGGAGGCCTGACCATTCCCATCGCTTAATGAACAAACATTTATCAAGGGCTTATCATACGCCGGATGCTCCTCGCCCACACCAGGCATTTCTCTGCAGTGCCGGGTCCAGTACCGTATTTATTTTAGTCTCAATAAAAAAGATCCGATCCATGTTGTAAACTCTTCTTATTTAATGAATATGTGAAATCTATCTGGTCCCTAGATGTTCTTCACGGAGCAGCGTATCTACTCAAAGGTGACGTGGACGGGTTGAGAGCGGGGGCTGTGGGGTTTGGCGGCTGGAGTTCCATCCAGTTTTACTAGTCGCTGGCTGTGAGCTCACTGAATGTGCCCGTTTCTGTCCCCTCCAAGGCTGTGGTGACACCTCATCCACCCGCAGAGCCTTTGTGAGACGTGGCTGAGATTCACATGCTTGAGAGCTACAGGCACACAGTGGGGCGGCGGGGGGGTGGGGTGGGGTGGGGGAGAGGAGGTTGAGGATGGAGGGGATGGGGCTCAATAAGTCTTGGGGCCCAGCCTGTGATTCCTTAGTGACACACGCTGCGCAAGGGGTGGAACGCGTCCTGTTAGAGGGGAAGGTGGTGGCGGGAAGTTGGGTAGGTTCATCAGGACAGCTAGAAACTCAACTCAGAGGGCTTGACAGAACAAAACACCCATCACAAATCATCAAACGAGGCGCTCGAGAATGCCCGTGATGCGGAACAGTGCTGATCAGGAGAACCAACATGGATGGAGCTGTGTCCGGTCCTTGCCCAGGCCAGCCCTGCACACACCACGGTGCTGGGCAAATGCCCTTTGCACGGATGAATGAATGAATGAATGAATGCAGGACTTCTGGGTAAATAAGACCAAAAAAACCAGGTCAAGTCTAAGACTTATGACTTCGCATCGATACCCGCTTGCACGTTCTGTAAGTAAAAAACATGATTAAAGTTCTAGGCAATGATTTCATTGGTAAGAGTCTGCAAAGCGCGCTGCGGGGACCGTGCACGTTAAAACGGACACCGCTAACTGGGGGGAGGTACGTACGTTCAGCAGATCAGTATCTCAGGAAATGAAGAACAAGGGGAGAGGAACGATGGTTGCCCAAATTCTGCTTAAGATACCAAACATCCTTTTTCGGTCCCCTTTACTCTGATTTCAGGACTTGAGTCAGTCAGGGTTTTCAGTGTATGTGCTAAGTGCCTGCTGTGTGTCGGGGCCCATGGCTGGAGCTGGGGGTACGGGCGTGAACAGAGTCCCAGCTTTCCAGGGTTTCCTCTCCCACGGACGGACGGGGGAGACAGGGCTGTGACGCAGCCACGACATGTGTTTTCACAGGCCGAAGGAGACAGACAGCACATTGTTGTGATCCCTCCCTTCCTCACAATGAGAATTTGTTGCAACTCTTTGGCAAACTACTAAAATGCTTAGAAGCATAGCTTCCGGCACGCTGTCGTCTGCTGCACAAACAACAGATTTCAGACGCTCTTCTTAAAAATAAAGAATCTCTACAATGACAACACTGTCAACAACATAACTAGAACAATAATGTCCTTTGTAGTTGAGAAAATAGACTATAAATAAATTTCTGAAAATACGCCTAACTGGTGAGAAGAACCTGCTCCAGGGGACAGGGGTGGTGCAGGTGTCACACCTGGGCAGAGGTGACGAGCTCTGTGGAACAAGAAGCAACCAGAGAACTGGGCTTTAGATTCCTGTGGCAACCCTGGGGGACAGTCACCCGCCGTGTCTACTTCTAAATGAAAAACGGGATGTTCTCGGTCCCGCCCTCAGGATGTGGTTTCGGGGAAATATTTGAGGAAAAATCATCCCAAACGTCTTTCACTAATGGAAAATGTTCTGCAGATGCTGAATGAATATATACATTTTTTAGAACTGGAGACTGGTGCATGAATTTGAGTAGATTTGCCTAATGTTTGTAAACATTACTTAATGAAGCTCATCACAGATGGCGAAAGCATCATTCTAGAAGCTGTAGTCATTTCAACGGAACGTGATCCTCAGGCGAACCCCAACACGCTCAGAGTGCAATGCAGATGTGTGACGCTGGCCTGCGGGGCCCTACGGGACCAGCCAGCTGCTTCTCTGGCTCATCCTGTAGCTCCTGCCTCCCCCGTCACTCACCGCTTCTGTCCTACACATTCCCCAGGGGCTGTCCTTCCTGTCCCCCTGCCGGGCAGGCCTCTCCTGGCTGTGACCCAGATCCGGACCAGGCCTCCCCCTCCCTCAGTGGAGGACTTCCCAAAGGACTCAGCCCGAAGTGGGTCCCACCAGTGAGCCCACACCCCTGCTGTCTCCCCATAGCGTCCTTCTGCCCTATTTTTCCCTAGTACGTGTTATAAATGAACAACGCATTAGGTCCTCGTTTGACGTCTAACTTCCTCCACTGGAACAAAACGAATGTCTTTTGCATCTTATGACATAACCCCGTCACCGAGCACTGGGCCACGTGGAAAGTTAACATTTTGGCAAATCACTCTGAGTCCGGATGAACAAACTCTTAAAGCTCCCTGACCTGCTTACAACGCTACAGCCACGGGAGGCAGGGACACACCTCTCCCGTGCGCCTCCTCCTGCCCCTCACTCCTCACCAGTTAGACTTTCTGCTTGTGACTCAGATTCACGTCTCTGTTGTTACTTTCAATGTCATCGAGTCAACGTTCCCATTATTCTGGGGCCGATCATGCGGTCGGAGGTCCCCAGTGTTCTGGCTTCATGGCCTCCTCTCCCATCTCGACTGGTCGCCACTAGGCTGTGTGCATTTCTCCGCCCGCTATAATGGAAAGGGAAGTGGAAACGCACACGGAACTGCTGTGCCGCGAGCACGGCAAGCTGGAGGGACCCTGCCCTGCTGTACCAAGAGCACGGCGCAGACGACGCAGGACTCACGCGGAGGGAGCCTCCCCGCCAGCAGGCTCCTGACCGCCAGCGTCGGAATCACCCGGGGTGTCCGTTCCGATGCAGGGGGTGGGGGCTCGGGAGTGGAGCCCTGTGACGGGCACAGGGGCTCTGGGTGATTCTGCCGCACGCCGAAGCCTGGGAGCCACTCCCTGAGGCCTGTGTCCTCCGCCTCTGTCTTCTTCTCCTGCTGAAGTCTCCACTGACTTGCACGTTGACTGCGACAAGAAAGGCAGAAGTCCAGGACCCACGGATCTAAGTCCCCCGGGAGCGATAACATCGCCCTGGTTTAACTGTGACAGGTGGCTCAGAAAGCCACTGGTGTGGTCCCCAGGTGGCCAGAAGCAGGAGCAGGCGGATTACGATGGAAAAGCCAGCCCTGGGGAGGACGTGAGACCCTGAAGCAACTGTTAAGAGCAAGGTGCTCGCTCACACACGCCCCTTGGCAGAGCTAGTTCTCACTCACGTCCAACTGGTGTTCAGGACGTACTGACGTCATCAAAGGAGGGAGGAGGGAAGGGTCGGCAGAAGGGAGAAATAAGGCTTCTTTGGCGTGTTCTCGAAAACGAGTTTTCCAGGGAATCTCAGGAACTGTCAAAACTGTTTTCCTGCTTATCGCAATGTTAGTTAGGAATCGACCAGTTTGCTTCATGAAGCTCATGCAAATGCCTTCCGAGTGAGAAATTATGAAAATAGCTGTTAACGTTATTTTTCTAATTATAACACTTGAAGTAAATTTTTGCAGATAGTTAGAGATCTAAAAGCTAGACATCAAAGCTTCCAAAAAAGATAATAATTGGGATATCAATTTCTCAGCCTTTAAAGAGATTTAGGAACAATTTTAATTATGAAGGAACAAGACTATCTAATTAATAAGCTCTAGATACCTATTAGGGGGTTTAATTTCATCACGGAAATTAATTTCCATATATTAGAGATGCAAATATTAATAACGAAACCAAACACAATCCCCAGATTAGCCAGAGCTCTCTTTTTATCAAACGGCGTGCTCAAGACGAAAGCATCAGCGCCGAGGACAGACAGGTCGCCCAGGGTCTTGTTTACAGAGCACGTTATGTGGACAGCGTTGGGCTGTTTATCTAACTGTTTGAGACTCAGTTTCCTCAGCTGTGAAGAGGGAGCTTCGGAATCTAACACATGAGTCAGCACCTCACAGGGCTATGACCAAGAGGGTGGCCAGCACGCCATCTTTCTACCTTGGGCCTGGCACAGAGTAGGTACGTCTTTTCCTGTGTCGTTTAAGTACAAAAAATGAACTCGACTTGATATTTCTAGCACTTTCATCATAAGCAAACTCATACCAAGTCATTGGCTCCACCTGACATGATTTTAAGAGCAGTTTAGACCGAAGAACAAAGCTCTAGTCAGGGACAGAGCAGGTAATGTCCCGTCAGCATCACCTCACCCACGCAGCTTAAGTGCTGCGGGACCACTCACTCGTTCCTGGCCGAGCGTCCGAGACGTCCACCAAGGGCCCGGTGGCCTGCGACACCGACTGGTAATGGACCGTGTGCGTCACCGTCAGGGACTTCTGCTTAGCTGCCTCTCCAAAGTCAGCGTCCGTCAACAGGACCGTGGAGCGATCATCTGCAGGACAACAGGGACACACAGAGCCACACGCATTTATCCCCTATTAAATGACACTCTGGCCTTCTGTCTCCTAAGTACCTGGATTATCCTTGTTGGCAACAATAACAACATCATCTAAAGCAACAAAAACAGCTAAAAATTCAAGTGTTGTCTTAGAATGGGTCTAGAATGTTAGAAACAGAAGTTATCCTTGCGGGTTAGCTTTGGAGCGTGAATGAGAGAGACCCACCGCAGAGAAGGGTCACTCCTCTCCCTGGGCCTCGGTCTCTTCATCAAGGGGACATCGATGTGGAAGGCTTGTTGCTGCAGCTGCCCGTTTCACAGAGTTTGGGATTTATGTGCTGGGAGCCATCTGAAATGAGCTGTCTGAGCATGGGAAGAGGCCATGGCGGTGGTCTAGCCTGGGCCGGCTCTCACACTGAACCTGGCAAGCGTCTGGGGGTCGGGGGTGCAGGGAAGACAAGAGAAAGGCTTACGGAGTCCCCCGTTTGAAAGGGTTTGAGGTGCGTTCCTTTTCTTCCCGCCTCTTCTGAGCTCTAATTACTCCAGAGCATCCTTCAATTGACTTCTCAAAATGACTCACTTGTCAGATTTCCCAAGTCCTACTGGCGTAGGCACTTGAAGGTTTGAGAAGCAGGAGCCTGGGTTCAGGTGAACTGGGAGCGTGGTCTCAAGATTTTCATTACTTCGTTGTGATATTTCTCACCCTTTCTTAAGAGCTTTTTCACTTCAAAGGAAACTGCGGTTAGGCTATCTAGATTTTTCATACATTTTCCAGCACTGCAGCCTGCGATGGTGTCCCTCCGAGGTGATGGGCCAGCAGGGCCACCCTGCAGCGTGCCTTGACACAGAACGGTGCTGGAAAAGTCATCAACAATACAGCTAGACTTCTGTGCCCAAAAAAGGCTCTGAACAGAACGAACCTCACCAAATCCAATTACTCAGGCTCTGGCAGGAAAGGAAAGCCTCTTGAAGTAAGAATAAAATTTCTTGGCAGAGGAGGAGAGGGCAGGCTGCCAAGATGTCTGCCGGTGTCCCATCATGTGGCCCAGAGGAGGCTGGGGCTGCGGCCAGGGAAGGGCTGTGCGTGGGGCGCTGGCCCCGCAGCCTTCACGTGCCCCGCAAACAGGGTGGCATTTTTGCGACTTTCTTCCAGCTGGACCTGGCAGCAGAGGCTCGGTGTCTACATTTGTTTTTCATTAGCAATACCCACGTGCTGTGGTTCTCACCAGGTAGTTAGGAATATTAGTCAGGAATCGACCAGGTTGTCTGCGGGGCCAGTTTACAAACTCTTAATGGGGAATTTCAGGTGCCTGTCAGTGGGCGGGGTCCACCGTTCATTCTGGGGAGACACTAACGGCTCTCTCACCCTGGACCCTCGCAGTCGCAGCCCAGGGTGGCCTAAAGCATCACATTTCTATTTCCCCAATAATGAGCAAATGCCATTGACCCACTGTCAGGCATCACCCGGGGGTACGTGACTCTTGGTGGTGACAGATGATCCTGCGAGGAATGTAATGCGTCGCTGGCCAAGGGTCGTCATGATGTGCAGGAATGACGAGCAGCTCCTTCTCTGGTTTGGGCCGGTGCCAACTGGGAGGCAGTGGCTTCCAGGACCCACCCAGGCATCCATCTTAACCGCCGCAGGTAGAATTAATAACAGCTAGAGAGGAACACCTAGCAAGTATTGTAACTAGAGTGTGAGATCGAAAAAACTATGTTTTGGTGTTTCAAAAGAAATTTTAGTTTTAGTGCCCAATCTATTTACAAGAGAGATTCCAGATACACCAATGAAAAGATTATCAAAAACACAACATGGTGCCTTGTCCTGATGTGGGCAAGCTGATACCGCCTTGTGTATTTCAGGATAAGGAGCGACTCCTCATACACCATGGCAGCATTCAAGCGAAGGTGGTTGGTCAAAAGCCACATTGGACTTGCCCAGCCTCCTCTACGTGCTGGTACTCCAGGAGCAAGCTGGAATCCAGCCAGGGAAGCCCAGGCCTTAGAATTTATGAGCCATTAGATCAAGATGTCTCTGCTCTTGCGGGGCGGGGGCAAAGAGCAATGGAGATGTTCTGCCAACCCGGCCATTTACCACTGCCTTGCTGCCAGGAGGTACCGAGGTAAGTGCCAGGAGCTGGGTAGTTTTAGCCAAGCCACAGGAAAGGGTTGCTCTGGGACTGACTGGCAGCAAACACTTTCCAGAATAAACAAAGAGCGAAGTTTGAAAAGAGGCAGCCTTGGCAACCTGCCGCAGAGTCTGTTCCCATGGAAACGGAACAGCTCGGTGATTCTTCCACGGTGAGGGATTCTGGGACGCAGCCTGCTGATATGGAAGCAGGTGACTGGTGGAGAGGGGCAAGTAGGTGGCTGGCGGGGGCCTGCTCCTGGCCTTCCACGTGACCCCTCAAGCTGTGTAACCTGTCTACCTCCCAGTCACTTAGTGGTATCGCTTTCCTGCACTGGTTGGGAGGGTTCAATTAAATAATGCCCCTAAAATGCTCATACGGGCACGTGACATTTGGAGAACTCTCAGTAAATGCGAGCTATCCTTCTGATCATTACCGCATGGAAATGTGAAGTCTCTGATTCTAGAATAAACAGAATGATCTAGGCAGGCAGTGCGGGACGGTGGACTGCAATGGGAAGAGGCCAGGGAGCGTCAGGACGCCTGGTTCTGGGCAAACAAGTCTCCAAAGCTTTTTGGGTGTCGGTTTTGCAATCGTGGAATACGAGGCCTGGGCGACCCCCAAAGCACTGGGAAGCATCTTCCAGAATGTGTACGGGGTGCTAGGGGGTGGAGAAAAGAGGTTCTGTGCAGAGACGTTTGTTTGTTAGGCGTTAAGCAGAGTTTGAACGTTCCCTTTAACTCAGGCCTTACTGGAGCGAAGGAAAGCACGGGCTGCGTTTCTGAGACAGGGCTTTGGCGTGTGGCCCTTCTGGATCTATGTGATCACAGGTGTTCGTTCCACAGAGCGGCACCAACAGGCTCTCTGGGAAAGGCCCGAAGTGGATCCGAGCTGGGGACCGCCTACCCCGGGTGACCTTCAAGGTGTGCATAAGCTGCTTTGCCTCCACATTTGCCGGTACTCACCATTCCCCTCAGTAACAGTTCTCTGCCTTCTAACGGCTTTGCTCACGTGGCCTTAGAGACGGTCTCACGTCTACCGTCCCCCACGCACTAGTGTTTGGGCTGGGAGGACACGGCCGTAGCAGCCACGCTGCGTAAAGTCGCGAATCGGCACCTTACCGATGGTCTCCATTGTGTCTCTTTCTTCAATCAGAAGCTGAGCCCTGGGTATGTCGATGTGCATTCTTAGGGTTTGCTGTTGCTTGCTCAAGGTATCGGAAGTCCGGGTGTTCTTACTGGGAATAGAAAGGGGGAGTATTAACGAGCGCGGTTCAGCATCATTACATCACCCCATGGGTGCTTGCGAACCAACCTAGCGATGTGAATGTCTCGTGGGGAGTGGGGGAAGAAGCAGCACGTGATAGAATTTTTCCTTCATGCAAATGGTACTTATTCGTATTAAATTTCAGCGGTCAGTTGTGAGGTTCAGAAAATATAAATTGTCAATAGAGATTGGTTCTACATCTGTCAATAGAACCTTGGGAATTTTCCATTTCTTGTGTAAAAGTGAAACCAGACGAGGGGTTTTGAAAGCAACGACACTTTCGTTTGTGAGCTGTGAGCTGCTCCGGCGACAGCAGGAGGGAGCATGGCACAGCTGGGGTCTGGACGGGGTTTCACTAATGGATCTGCGGTTAGAGCTGGTGCGGTTTTATTTCTGTTCTCGTAACAAATCATGAACCTTGTTAACTTCCCTGACATTAGTTCAGTGTTCCCAACTGATACTGCATTTTAGAGTAGAAAAAAGGCAATTACTATAAGAATTTTATCTCAAAATTTGTGTACCAGAAAATTACTCTTAGAGTGAGCTGTCTGCTAATTGTAACTGAAAATAGGTAATAACATGGCATGGTACAATCAAATTCAGTTACAGCCTGCTGTAAAAAAGAAAAAAAATTCACACGTCACACACACACATACACACACACGCACACACACACACAAAGTTCATAAAGGCTTTAATCAGCAACCCACATTAGAATAGGTGTTCGGTCTTTATAGAATTGTAAGGATTGGGCAGACTTTTAAAAGAATGTTTACTGAAAACACCCTCTAAGAAGCAGCCATCATTCAGATAATTCGGTCAATGAGATAAGCCACGGCATCCACGAATCCAGCTCAATAACTGGCAAGATCTGTTTTGAGAAAGATTTCTGGAGCCTAGTACCCTCCACAATAATTTATCGCCGTGCTAGTGGAGAATAAAGGGGTACCATCCTGCATCTCAAATGCTTTTTGCTTTAAGCGAGCACTCACCAGGAGGCCCAGATCTTTTTTGTCCCTGAGAACTCATCCACTCTTAATTTTTTTCAATAACAGTTGACGTTCAATGTTATTTTATATTAGTTTCAGATGTACAGCATAGTGGTTAGACGTTTACATAATTTACGAAGTGATGCCCCCAGTAAGCTAGCACTCACCTGGCCTTCTAGAACCACGTGGCTGAAGGAACGTTAATATTCTGAAAGTCAAGTTCACTCCAGAGCCTTTCGAACGTGAGCACGGGGAAGTACGTGTTAATATTCTGAGTATTACATAATGACCCTTTGTTCACTTGAGTGCGAACAGAAGTCCATGAAAATGACAGCTTCTGCGAGGTGCAACGTCGCTACCTAGGCCTTGACCTTGAACCAGATATCCTACTCCACGGCTGAGTAACTGGGTTATGTAGCCAGATCATGCTAATGATGCAGAGCCCAGATTCAAACGTTTTGGCCTGAATTTTTCACACGGTCTGTATACTCTTAAAATAATTTAGCAATGCTCTCCACTTTACTTGTGTTTTGTTTTTTTAACAGCAAAGATTCAAATACTTGCATAAAATGACGAGCATGTTGGTGACTCGGGGGCTGCGGTTACGACGTGCTTAGACAAGCTCCATTTCCACAGAAACATATGGGAACTGCTCCTCTGTGAATATCTGAACGATGTGTTCAGAAACTTCACTGGGGACTTGAGCTTGTCCTTGCGCCAAAAATAGAAGTGTGAGCTGGTCCCTTCCGCTCGCCATGAATAGTTATGAGGCGGTCGGCGGCTGCCCTGTCAACCAGCAACAACCCCGAGTGTGGGGTACACTTCGCCGCGAGGGGCTCACCGCCAGGCTGACACAGGAAGCCCGCTACGTGACTGCCGCGTGTGACTGCTAGTGCCACAGAGACTCAGAATACGATTACCCTTCGCGGACGAGAACAGTCAAAGCTGGAGGCAAGTCTCCCTCCCAGGGCTGCTCCTGCGAAGGCGCGCAGTGGGGAGCCGAGGCCACGGCCCGCAGCCCCGGGGTTCGCTCTGGCTGTTCCTCCCTCCCTTTGCGCTTGCTGGCCCCGGGGCTTCGAGCGTACCCCCAAGCCCGGCCCCGCCCCAGCACCTGAGTGGCTGGCTCCTCCCTATCTTTTCAATGGAGCCGGGTTGGACTCGTCTGGAAACTTCTTCCTCTCCCCACTCTCAACTTGGTCCCCTCAGCCCTGAACACTCCCTGGCACACGTTTAATTGACTTATATGTCATCTGTCCCCCACTGGAACATAAGCTCCCCGAGGGACGTTTCATCTGTTCTATTCCCTAGAACTCAGGACTGTAAGTGGTCAAGTCGGTGCCCAGGAAATACTCGTTGGGGGCGCACGCTGTGAGCTCCACGACAGGCGCCAGGGGCTCTGCTTCGGGGCAGTGACATTCTTACTCTTCGGTCCCGGCCACACTGTTTCTTTGTTTTAATCTTTGCTGCCATATTTTATAATCAATCGTTATGTAAAGGCTGAGTCTCCAAAATTAAAACAACTGGTCATTAAAACAGCAGCCAACTCTCAAGAAAAAAAAAAAAATTGAAGAATCCTCATTTGTGAATGTTTTCACTGTGGAAATAAAACTGCATCTTTTATATGATGTAAAATCATGCTAAATATACTAGCTATTATTGAAACATCACCTTCCATTACACCTGCCACCTGGTTTTCTGACTAAAATGGCAGAGCCGACGTTGGCTCACAGTGACTGGTGTTTCCGGGCTTAGCTAACAAATGACTTGCAGTTGCTACAAACAACTCTTCCTTAAAGTCTTCCTATTTCCTTAAGTTTCATGGAGAAAAAGACTAATGACTATGACTGCCCATTGTTCCCCACCCAGATACGACACGCAGCATTCGTAAGTATGAGATAACTAAGGCTACGAGGACCCTCTCTCGTTCCTTAGCTGGGTGGGGACTTTTTATATCACATTCACGTCTGTGGCCGCTTCTGTGCCATGATGGCAGGGCGGAGGAGGTGGGGCTCAGACTGTGGCCCACAGAGACAGGGACGCTCGCCACCCGGCTCTGTCCTGGGAAACGTCCGCCAACCCCCGGTCTGTATTATGAGGGGCATCGCTGGACCCTTCTTTCCCAAAGTGGGAGTGCTAACACCTCAAGGAGCACACGGCTGAAAACCGGGGAGAGTGACAGTCCTTGCCACACAGGCTTAATGGGAGGATTAAACCTACGTAAGAATTTAGACCTCACGTGGAGTGCATAGTACAAATTAGTATTATTATTATTATACAATCATTTGGATATAAGAAAGATTGCCAAGACTTTTATTTATATTTACTTTTTAATCTAAAAAAATTAAGCTTGGCTAACATCTACTATGTTGGTACTTATGTTCATATATAAACTTTATATATAGATTAATTTCTCATAGTTTACCACTTCTAATAGCTAACCATTTATTGAACACTTAGGACGTGTCGGTGAGTGTTCTGAGACCTTTACAGGAATTAACTCATTTTATCATAAACATCGAAAAAGCTAAACTAACTTAGATCGCTCGGCACGCTCTTTCTCTAGCTAAACTAATTCCAGCTCTGGGTCAGGGCCTTCCACGCTTACAATGAGCTCTTACTGATACTGGTGCGCAGACGCTAATCGCGTGCTGGCTAGCACCTTCCAGCACGCCAGCCTGGCCTCTAGAAGGCTGGTATTTTTTAAAACCGTTCTCGCTTAATTACGTAAACAGGAAATCCTTCCTATCCGGGCACGGGGCGAAGTCTCTCTCCTTCCCCTCCTCTGGGGTGACTGGCTTGCGGGAAATGGGAGTGTTCCCAGCAGCGTGCCGCTCTGGGATAGGAGACGGCCCCGCGTCAGGGATCCCTGGAGGGCCCCTGGTCACCTGTGCTTGTCCTGCAGTTGCATCTGCCTGTCAGGCCCTGGGACAGCCAGTGTCACTGAAACACGCAGAGACGTCTTCGTGGAGCGCGGCTGGAAAAGACGTGCTCCCTTGACCGCCATCACAGAATGGTAAAGCCAGGCGCCGTTTCCGATTATTGTTTCGAGATGAGCAGAGTTGGACACAGAAAGGGGGAATGACATACCCGAGGTCCGCACACCAGCTGGTGGTGGCGTCAGGCCCAGAACGCAGGCCTGTGGTTCTATGTTCTCGCAGAAGCAGCCAGCAAACGCACGGCCTCCTCTGTGCCAGTGGGAACGACTCGCCCAGACTGCCCAGGCCACACGCAAAATGTCGTTGGTCCTAAACCCACCTGGTGGGTGGCAAGGTCTGTTGCTGCTTAGCCTGTTAACCTGGGAGACTCAGATCGAACTGACCCTTCGTGATTAAAAGCGTTACTGACTTCTAAACTAATCCCATTAAAAAAACCCACCTATCTGAGGAGCTTGGAAATTCCCCTCCTTTCGATCACTTTCACCCTTTGGAGGAAAACTCCCTCAACTACCTAAATTGGGAGTAATTACTAGTTTTAATTCCTAATTTCGTGGAGGCAACTGTCAGCTGGGAATACTTTTATTAATTCCTGTGCAAACCCACAGGTGGTCTTTCAACCACAGTAATTGCCCTATTAACGGAGAAGATGCTTTCTAATGTCTTGCTTGGGGCTAATGAGAA
The DNA here is from genome assembly GCF_902729225.1 of Pteropus medius. NCBI lineage: Eukaryota > Metazoa > Chordata > Mammalia > Chiroptera > Pteropodidae > Pteropus > Pteropus medius. Next base: position 36,312,665 of record NW_024355205.1, read on the forward strand.
CGGGGAAGGATGCATTCTAGGACATCGGAGAAGCTAACGCCAACTCGGCCGACTAAACAACCCTTGGACGCGACAGAGAACGCACGCTCTGGTGTCACGGGTTTGGGGCTGGGAATTACTGCTGTTTGGGGGTGAATGGAGGACGTGGCCAGAAGCTCTCTGGGGCAGTGAGGGTGGGGGCAGGATCCGGGCTGGGTACAAATCCATGAATGGACTGGGGATGGTGATGGGGCCCTGCCGTGCTGAGCACAAGTCTCGGCCCCGTCTAAAGGGGGCACGTCAGCCATCAGCGGTAGGCCAGGCCCACCATGGACAGAGCATTTCCAAGGGAAACCGGAAAGCCAAAAGCTTCTGTGACATCTCTCGATTTCTGAATGTCATTAATTAAGTCCTATTTTTAAGTCTACATTAGAAAATTTATTTTATTAGGCAGATAGGTTATTATAAATCAAATGTGGCTTTGTTTTCTCCAGATGTTTTGTGCTATTCGCTTGACACAAGCGCACATGCACCTGTCTGGATGCTTCCACGCGACCAGAGATGTGGCCTAACACTTGCTTAGCAAACAAGGACAGACTTTCACAGGCGCATAGGCTCAAGGCAGTTCATGCCAATTTTCACAATCTTCTCCCGTGATGTGATTAGATACCCATCAGGAAGAAGATATTTCGCAGGCCATGTGCATCTCTGAGTTCTCCTGTGAGCTCCAGATTCCTGCTGTCAACCACCTGGCAGTTTCACTGGATGCTTAAAAAGCGTCCTGAATCCAGCATGACCCATACAGGTCTTTTCGTTCTGATCAGTATCCCCCGCTCCCCTGCCCTGCAAAGGAAAGAAAAACGTCCAAAGCCTGTGCATCTAGTTTCCTAATGCTGGCAAGTGGCACCAATAATCCATGGATTGCTCACATCAACTATTCGGATACTTGATTCCTCCAGAGCCTTTAGCCACAATTCACACTGTTTTAAAATACACTATGACCAAGGTGTCTGTGGGAAATGTCATCCGTGGGCCAATGGTTGTGGACCTCTGCCTTAGGTGTTCAAGGATACTGGTCATATGAGACGTGGGCTCACTTTGAACACCCCCAAAGTACTAATTTTATATGTACAGAGAAGGAGGTTAAAAGCAGCTGTGGCGAGGTGGGGTGGAGAGTGGGAAGGGACCCACACTCTGTCATCTGTCTTTCCTACATCAGGTATCTTAAAAAGGCAAGAGATCTAGTTCACCCACAGGGTCCCTGACATTTCTCATCTGGTTCTAGACTCTGATGATCTTTCTCCACTTCTGGTTTAATCACTGCAATATGAAAAGCTTCACTTGCAAATATTGGAGTGTCCTCTGCTTGTGAACATTTACTTACTCAAGTAGCCCTAGTCATTTGTGTGCTCAGCAAGGACGAGTGGGGCTAGTGCAGTGCTGGGGACTGCGACCACGCTGGTGCCAGGCTGTGGCTCCAACGCCAGACGGCGGCCGGGTTACCCACAGCAGCCGGAGCTGGTGAGCACTCTGCCAGAGGGTGACGACGGTGCCAGGGGCGCTGAGGGCAGGGAGAATCTCTCTGATCAGCCCGCTGCCTTGGAAGAGCCAGGACACAGTTTTCCTTCTGTGGTTTTCTTGGCACTGAGCTGTGAGGGAGAGGGCTCAACCTCAAAGGTGGCACATGTGGGTGGGGGCAACACCAAAGCTGCTCACTTATCATGTGCCTTCCCCACCCTCCCCCTCTCCCCAGTTTAATGGGAAACATTCTATCGGCTGAGCCCAGTCAACAAGAAAACTACCTATGCTCACAGATGCAGAGAATGGACTGATGGTCGCCAGAGGGGAGGGGGTTGGGGGCTGGGTGCAAAGGGGAGGAGATTAAGAAGTACACATTGGCAGTTACAAAACAGTCGTGGGATGCGGAGTACAGCATAGGGAATGTAGTTGATAATACCGTAATAACTGTGTGGTGTCAGATCGGTATTAGACTAACTGAGGGGTATCGCGTCATAAATTATATAAATGTCTAACAAGTATGCTGTACACTTGAAAATTATATAATACTGAATATCAACTCTAATTGAAAAAATAAATAAAATACCTATGGCATGTAAAAAGTATATTATTTGCTACGCATATATCCAACTAGGTATTACGTAGATATTTTCGCATGTAGAATGGAAATTATATGTCAAAAAGAATACATGTTATCAGTTTCAGACTGTCATTTAAAAAAATCATTAAGGCAAGTCGGAAACTGTTCTATTAAGCATGGTAGCTGGGATGCTAGATTTTGTTCTTACCTCATGAGCATTTCAGCTAAACTCTTCGCATCTGGGGAAAGAAAGTTACTATTAGTATATGACAAACAACTCGTTAACATTCACTTAGGCATTTATGACAGACATTCTACAGAGTCACATGACAACAGCTGTTCTGAAATGTATCTGTATGACCACGTCACTACTAATAGCTGCGTTTAGTGGATTCCTTATATATATGTTTATGTAAATATATATATTTATATTTAAATTACTATATATACATTTTAAAATACCAAAAGAACATGCCACTCTGGAGCCATAAAAATTCTCAGACCCTTCTTAAAAGTGTCATCATAACCTGTTCATTTGCCACTTTTTGAAAACCCCACTTTATTTTCAGCAGTCAAAAAATACACATTTTGAAAGCAATTCATTTATGTAATATAAATTCTACTACTTTTGTTATCAAAATATCAAAGTTAAAAAGCTTACGGCACCACAGAGCACTTAAGAAAATAAAGGTCTCACGGTAGAGCCTTGAGCCCCTGAGGCCGATCGGCAAGTTGCGTGAATGGCGTATCACTGTGCCTGGAAACTTAGGTGTTTATTTCAAACTCGGAAATAAGTTTTTTCTTTATTTTTTTTTCCTCCGAGGACATTGTTGACTAAGACCTTGTTACCACTCCTGACAAAAGAAATCCTGCCTAAAAACGATGTAGAAAAACAATGCTACTTCTTTTGGTGACACGGCTTTGAAATTCTCTTTCTTCTTGAAACATAATTTTCTTTTCACATATTTTGTCCTGGCAAAAATAAATGTTTCCTTTCTGAGCACACAAAAGCCTTCTTGTTGTTTTTCTTTGGTTGCTCCCTAAAAAGTTAAATGCAGTGTTCAGTGAAAGAACTTTCTGGACATGTGTTCCGCTGCCTGGGTGACTGGCTCTATAGTGCAGAAATACATAGGTTGGAGTATTTTCATTTCATCTGTCACCTTTTGGGGGCTGACATTTAAAGGCAGCCATTTTCATGTCGGGGGGCAGCCTGCAATTACTGAGAGGTGAGGACGGTCAGAGGCATAATCGCACACAGGCTGGCGCCCCAGGACCCGAAGCTCGGCTCTGCACGGCGGCCACGCCAGCGCCCAGTGCAGCCCCCCACGGGGCCCGGTCCTGCGCACAGACAGGACCCCTCCCCTCCCGCCCACGTGACAAAGCAGAGAGCAAAGCGCCACTGACTTTCTCAGCTCCTGTCTTTACATTTATGAGCGAGGACGAAGTGAACGCGAGGACCTCCTTCTCTTCCCGAATGATTTTAACACTCGCAAAGGAAATATATAGACGTGAAACGCCAGAAACCTGAGACTAACTAGCTCTATGCGACAACCGAGCCGCGGCCAGTTTGATGCTCTAAAGAAAGAGGGAAACACTCCAAGACGTGAACACTGAACTTCGGCCCACGGTCTGAAGGGGACAGACTCAGACGGCTGCAGAGTGGGCTCCTCCTCGTTTTCCCCATCATCACCCTTCTCTCTCCACCGCCGAAGTCGGTCACCAGCGTTTCCCCGCCACGCTCGTTTTCACGCGAGCTGGGGGCTGCCGTGGCCAGCAGGCGAGGACAGAGCTCTCTGCAGGTTCCGACTGGCTCTAAACACGGGTTCCCGCGTCTGCAGCATCGCTGTCCAGGTTAAGTGGCTCCACAGGTTGCTGTTGCCCAAAGCCCTTCTGGTCCCAACTCCCCCGTGCTCACCGTCTTAGAGCGGGCCCTTCCTTCATGTCTTAGCTACTCTTCCTTCCTTCTGACTTCATCTGACATTGTGAGAAGAATCGTATTAACGGGAAGTCACTTCTTTCACGAGTTTGCCTGTGAGGAGCGCGGGCAGGGTCTGGATGGCACGGCTGCCTTCAGGGACCATGCATGGATGTCTCCTGGAGAGTGGGCATGGGGTCACAGCTGAGCACGTGCTAGGAATCTGGACTGTGCCCTTGCCTTAGGGACTGCTGGCTCACGTCCCCTTAGCATGGATCTCTGCCTGGGGATCGCTGTGCTCATTCAGAAGCAGGGCACTGGGGCCCGAGTACGTTTGGTAGTTTGTTGCAGCTGAGCGGGAAGTCAGAAGCAACGTCTATTGGCTCAAACTCCTTGTTCATCACGACCCTTAAGGTCCTTATTACACAGAGTGGCACCTGTGTCTCATCTTCAGGGACACAAAGAGGAGCCGAAGCTGAGTGCCCGCAGACTGAGGGAGACAATCTCGGGAGGGCGCTGTCTCCGGCTGGGTCATTCTGGAAGGATGTAAGCCTGTCCCTGTCTTAAAAGAAGCATGGGGCCCGGGAAGCATGGACTCCAGTGGGAAGAGTGTCTCACGTGGGTTCAAATCGTGCCCTCGCTCAGGAGGCAAGGAGCGGGTCGGTCTGAGGGGAGAGATGTTCCCAGGGCTGGCTGTGAACTGGGCGTGGCTGAGCGTTACAGAGCTAGGCGACGCCATTTTGTGTTACTGGTCGTAATCTGGAAGCTTCTAACGGGACCATGGGGAGATGTGGAAGAGGGGGCAGAGGCGGTGGTGGGCAGGTGGGCGTACACACTGGCACGGGTCGGGCCGTCCCGAATGCTCAGGGGGCTGCGGCAGGGACTGGATGGCATAGATGACAGGCCGTGAGGGTTGGACCAGAGGTGAGCAGCGGTCAGGGAGCAGGCGACATTACAGCAGACAGGGGACATGTGCCTGAGTCGGGGACCTAGCGGGCGTGGGGCAGAGGGGCTGCGGGGAGTCTGCGCAAGTGGCAAGCTCCGGGATACGCAGGACTGGGCATGTGCCAACGCAAGTGTCAGGAACAGGAGTCTAGAAGGATCTGGAAGCCGCAGGGTGGGTGGTGGCTGAGGCATCGGATCCAAATGTGCAACACGTTAAAGCAGGCAGACGCCAGGGGAAGATGCTCGAGGCAGATGTGGAATCCCAAGCAAGGCCGGGAAAGATGCCAGGGCGGCGGCGGGCGCAGGGCCCGGTCCGTGGTCACACAGGGGCCGGGACCCACCTCTGCACATGATGCGAAGCGCATCGGGGACCGCTTAGGGCACTTTTTCAAAAGTCACGAAATTGTAGTCTTAGGAAAACATTAAAGTCCTTCTAAATCAGCCTCCTAATAAATGCTTGAGTCTTGTGCCCAGTGTCTCGGACAGACAGAGCCGGGGCCACTAGACGTACAGCGCCCGACCTCCCGTGCCCAGAATCGACCTGCCATCAAGTGCGAGGACCTCCCCCACCTCAGCACGTCTGCCTGGGGCCTTCGCTTCCTTCTCTCTCCTCAGTTCCAGTCTCATTTTCTAGTCACCCCCTGCTCCCATCCGCGGCCTCCCCAACTCCAGACTCTCAGCTCTCTAAGTGACATCCGTACTGCGGGAAGGGCGCGGGATCTGAGAGACACCCCTCACCGTGCCACACCTCTGAAGCTCTCAACGGGGCCTCCCTGCCGACGGGCAGGCGGCAGGTGCAGAGCAGCAGCTCAGCGGAGGGCCGGCTGTCGCACGCTGCGCCCACACCGTCGCCCCAGCTCTGCTGCCTCTCGCTTCTGGCCCTTCTGAGCTTCACACTCTTGCATTCTCTGCAGAGGACCCCGTCACTTGGCTCCTCCAAGCCTCCGACACCTTCTGGAAGCACGTTTGGGCATCTCCGCCAGCTGCTGTGTCTGCTTCCTGACTTCTGCTTTCTCTTTTCAGGTTGAATTCCCTAATTTTCCCAACCACTAGGAAAGACCTGCAGTTTCTTACTGACCTCTGTTAAATGAGGCTGGGCTTGGAAACCGGCAATTGTTTGATATTCTCCTTCTCACACTCCGGTGAGAACACAACGCTCATTACATGGGTTGCAAATGAATTTCACGACTTATGTAGAAGACTTTACAGTTACGCCTATAAATTGGATCTTGGTTCTGGCCTTTCGACATCTCAGTCTGGATTCCTTCCTCTAACATGCGAGCTTTCTGACCTGCCTGGTGCCACCTCCGAACCCGCTCCGCCCGCCCCCGCTCAGCGCCCCCCGGCACGCCCTCGGCACGCAGCCCTGTCACACGCAGAGGCGGTCACCGGGCCTCTGCTGAGCCCTAGCGTTTCCTGGCCGCTCGCAGGCTATCCTTTCTGTAAACCATTTCAATCTATAACTTCTAGAATTTTCTGTGTGACAACGGGTAGGGAGTAGAGCTATTTTCTAACATCTCTAGTTTGCTTATTCAAAGATGATTTATAAAAGGTCTTGGGATTACGTTCGGAAAAATTTTGCTCAGAATCCTAAGATGCTAGCCTTTGGGGTCTAGGGACAGGAACTCCATGGCATCTTTCCTGGTCTTTTCTGTGGGAACAAAAAGGTCTTTCCCTTTAGTGAATTACCAGAGCGGTGACCGGTGTCCACAGCACCTGCCCGTCATCTGGACACTGTGTAACAGTTTGCTGTGAACACAGTCTGCCTCCCCTACCGTTAAGGGACTGGGAATGTATCCTATGCAACGCCCCTTCCCCTCTGTCCACGATGACTAGAGCACAGGTACTGAAAGAATAAATCCATTTAAATAATCGGGGCTCTGGTTATTTTTTCAAGCAACCTGAATTCCTTTTCTCTCTCCCTCCCTCCCTTCCTCCCTATCTTCCTTGTGTCAGATTTCCTTCCCTCCCCCTCCCTCTACTTTCTTCATGGTTCTCATTCCATGTTTTCTGGCTTGAGAAGCACTTCTCCTGGTGCACATCAAAGCAGAACAGATGCTGCCACCTGCCACCTGTTAATATTAGAACACTGTCCCCAGCCTTGCGTTTCTTCTTGCTCAACACGGCAAACAAACTCTCATGCCACCTGTCACGTTTTCCTTCACAAACTTCAGCTCAGGCTGAGACTCGGCCTTCGTGACACCTTTCCCAAAGCCCGCTGCTCCCCGTGCCCACTCGCCCTTGGCTCCGCCTCCCTCCTTAATCTTTCGGAATGGGGAATGGCGGGGAGATGCCACCAGGAGTGTCTAGAGATACTGAAATGTGGAAGGGGGGAGTTCCAAAAGATAACGTTTGCTAACACTCTAAATGCACAAAGAGGGACAGAAAGTGACAGCTGAAAGGAGAATCTGGCGGTCAGGAGATGATTGGCCATCTGCCTTCAGGAGAGCCGTTTCACCTGGGTGGGGAGGGCACAAGTGACATTGTGAGGACCTGGGAGCCACGGAGAAGCAGTGTGGCCAAGTACAGAATGTTCTTCTAGGACTCAGTGGCGAAGAGCAGAGAGAAGGTTGAAGATATGCAAACTAGAAGGAATACTTTTGTTTTTTTTTTAAGATGGAGAAGCCTGAGAAGCAGTGAATATAGAAATAAAAGCAGAAATAAACCAAATATTTTTGATAGGTAAAAATAAAATTACAAAGTAGCTATCGATACTATATTAATACATCTTCTGATTCTCTGTTTCATTGATAAACCTTTTCAATCTAACTCCATACTGATGGGACAGACTATTTCTTGAATATTCCAGAGTCTGAAGAAGTTTCATGGAAAGAGAATGAGGGTGGGCAACAGTGATCTGGGCTCTCCGAGTTCTGTGGTCGCTGATACGGGATTTTGGACAGGCTGCCCTCGGCTTGCACGTCAGCAAAATAGGGCATCATAACGTCGGGTGTATATCCCGTCTATTTGCACAGCTACTAAGAGACTAAAGCAAGATAGTGTTACGGAGAAGGAAGAAGAGGAAAAAAGGAAGGTTCTGGAACTCTACTGATGCACGCACGGCTCAGCTGGCTCTTGGGCCGAGGCACCTCCCCCCACCCCCGTTAGATGGAGAGCTTCGCAGTGCGGTCTCCCCCATTCCCTGTGTTTTGTGGGCCATCACTCCCAGCTCGGGTCTGCATGTGACACGACGGTCCTTATCAACCAGGTGGCACAGGACACGTTGCAGCGGGAGAGAGGACACAGCGAGTCTCAACGCTGTGCCAGGGTCGAACATCTGAGCTGCCTCGCATTTTACATGCTCAACTGTTTCTTCGGAAAAGAGGACTCTCATTCCCAGTCAGGTTTCTGAAGCTCTCGTTAAGTAAAGTGGAGCACACTCAGGGTGACGTCTCAGTCAGACTGCCACCTGCACACGCCCAGAAAAAACAAGGCGCCGATAAATACGGTGGAGGCTGGTCGTATCCTGCTTTACCGTCTATCAATGGCTCTTCCTGGCGAGCTCCCTCGTACCGATCCCTGCTTTCCTGTGGAGATGAGATGGGTCTCAGAAATGAGCTATTTTGTAAGGGTCATCGACCTGCATTCGAGTTTTTACGAGATCGCAAACAGGACTTCAGACCATCAGCATGTTCAAATGAAAGCTGATTTAAAAAGCATGAACAAATAAATACCCGAAAAAGAAAACCACATATACTGTAATCTGAGAAAACCGGGAAACCAAACGTGGATGAAAGAGACACCAGGAGGGCCGAGCTCCAGGGCTGACGCCGGCTCCCTCCCTGCTGACCGTCCTCCCTCTGGCCCCGTGCCGCTGGCTGCCCTCGGCTTCGCCCTGCTCCCCGCTCTCCAACACAGAACCCCCTCTTTACTCAGCTCTGTCACAAGAAGTTTGGAGTTTTAATACTTTTATTAAGAAATTAAGGCAAGGAAAAAAAAAAAGAAAAACAGAAAGGGAGGGGTAGAGAGAAGAAGGGTGAAGACAGAAAGCTCAGACCCAGAGCTTCGGGGGACGTGGTTCTGGCCCCCGTGGCCCCATCTGAACCGTAATGCGGGCACTCATTAGCGTGCGGACGGTGTCTGCGGGGTGCACGCGCCCCGCTTCTTCGCTAACGATACCGAGAACTTCCCGCACATGCGGGAGCTCTAGGCGTCAGTGCCTTGGCCATCTTGGCCCACGGTAAGCCTGCCTCAAGTCTCCCTGTCTCTGGCTTCCTCGACACCCATGCGTCTTCCTTTAGATGACTAAAGTTCAAGCCAGTTTTGGTCTTACAAAAGAGGGGAGCTTTTAGCTCATTTGCAGAGCAGACAAATGGCACATTACAGGTCAGGGAATGATGAAAATGACTCATGGCTCACCCCTGAGATGAGCCAGTTTCTCTCTGGGAACGGCCTTCTGGGACTGATCGGTTTCATGCTATTAACCCATTTAAGACATGTTTAAAATAACAAATGTGTTTCTGTTCAAGGGAATAAGGGCGTTTGCCACAGAAACATTGTCAAGTTTTATCTCATCCACTGATTTTTCCCTCGAGCTTGTCCGAAGTCTTAGAAGTAGCTCTGTGACTTGGCACTGCCAGCTGACCATCAAGGGGGGTATGGACATAACTCTGTACCCCCCTCAAGTAAACACCTGCTAAAGGAGGAAGATTTTTGTAATCTTGGAAGTTGATAACTTGACATGAGAATCAAATTTTTATAAGGTTAGGGCTGCTGGGATCGTGGGACCAGCCGTTGACTCACTCTATAACCTTGCACTTCAAAGAATCGAGAAGTGGGGAAAAATCAGGGCATCATTAAAAGCAAAATCTGGCTTCTGAACTCCGGATAAGGTTATAGATTAAAAAAATGTAGCACTGGCAGACAATTTGGCCTTAGGAGGCCGCTGTGCTCTATAATTAGTAAAGCATTCGGGAAGGGGAATATAGGTTGGCCGAATTGCTTGAGTCCCATTTTCTTTTTTTAAAAAAACTTTTTTACATAAAAGAACGTTACGCTGTATTCACCTAACTAGGTTGCTCGTCTATATGGTAAAATATATCCAGCTTATAAACACTTAGTAGTTTCCAGCAATCAAACAAGGTCGACAATATGAAGTTGACCTTACGTGGTCACTTTAAACGGTGTCCATTAGGAACTCTACAGTATTTTTCTATAATCCGAATTTTCTTATTTCCATTTTTGATCCTGATCAGTGGTTGTTCAGGCAACGTTGACCTGTCATTAGACATGTCTTTATTTGGGACAATAAAAATATCATGTGCAGCAACTGTTTCCGTAGAATCTGTAAATATAAGTGAACTCCTTCCAGCCCAGGCACAGAATCTGTGCCTTATGTGGGTCGGGTTGTAATTGGGTGACTACTAATGACTCCGTTTAATCGACAGGCACCTGCTACGGTTAACTTGTGCCTGCACTTTCCCTCCATGTCGCCAACTAACATTTCAGGAGCTCTGCAGGGCTACGGGACAAAGATCTTTCTGGGGCGAGGCCTGGCTTGTCACTGACGCCTAGTCATTTAAAAGACCTAGTCTGGTCTTTTATGGCACACTTCTCACGGTCACGGGAAGGTGACCCTGTCCCTTCACTCACTGCCGCTACGCTGTCAGCATCTACAGCTCTGGGATGGGGTCCTCATAATCTTTTCTCTCCAGGACCTAGTCAAACTCTCATAATCAAATAGAAATGGTTAATAAGAAGAACTGACTATTGGGTTGAAAAAATATGGCATCTGGCCTGGTGGACCGCCGCCGACGCGGTGCCGACTCGAGCGCGTTTCATCGTGTCCGCATCAACGCTCGCTGTCGGGAAGCAGGTGGAATTGGGCACCTGACCCTTTGTGCTCTTGCTGCTCTCGTCAGACTCCTGACACGTGCAGAGTGCAAGTCTGCAGATGCCTCTGTCCCTCGCAAGCTCCTGGCCTGGGATCTGTCACACCTCAGCACCTTTCATGAATACACCCTCTTTGCCGGGGCAGTTCTTCTCTTCCCTCTGAAACCTCGGTGTTGGCTGCATCTTCCCTCCGATGCAAAGAAAACAAAACCGCTTCTGGGGAACAAAAGACTAAACTCTCTAATGTGACACATTCTCTTCTCGCCAAGACCCGCTACAAAACACTGGTGTCTAGAAGTAGAGATGCCGACAATACACATGCCATTTCCAGGAAATTTTCTGGACAGAACCCTTGCACAGCAATAATTAAATTTCAGGAACTGTTAAGAATGGAAATAAAGGAGACACGGGCCCGCCGTCATTCTAAACCAAACGCGTTTGTGAGAGACGGCGCTGTCTCTAGCTTCTTTTCCTTGTGAGGTTGGGGCGCTTACATTATAAGTGGAAAAGAGCATAAAACAGCAGCTGGGAACGAAGGAGTCAGCCACAGGGCCCAGGGGGACAGAGAAAAGGCGAATTTGGCCGAGGGTGGCCCAGCGCTGGGAAAGATTGCCTCGGCGTTTAACCCGTTTGCTGCCAAACCTTCGTGATCAGATAGACATGATGAATGCAAAAATTTTACTGGTTTCCAGAACGTTAAATTGGGCAATTCATAGTCTTCTAAATGCAACTCGCTGTCATGACCCTACAGGGACAGAACGCCCTATCTATGATGGGGACCTCAACAACAGTGTGCCCCATGTCCGGGCTATGGGATTCTGCGTTCAGTGAAAGAGGGTTATAACAACGTCCCTTTGGTGTTTTAGTGACGAACGCTTGTGAATGAAATCCGACACAGCTCGCCGGATGCTGGATTTCTCCACCAATCAGCGCTATTTCATGTAGCTTTTTGACGGTCTCCCCTTTCGCTCTGGCTGGGTCACGTCGGCCTCTCTTTTGTACTGACACAGAATTCGTCTGAAGCCTCATTTAAGCATTCATGGCATTTTGGGTTCTTTTCCTGGCGGATGCTAATGCGTCTCCCACCTACACTAAGCCTAGCGCTCAGAGGGCTCTCTTTCCATCTTTGTACATCGAGCACCCAGCACGGGGTTAGCATCTAGGGGTCATGCGAGTAGGGTCTGTAGAATTAAAAGACAAGCGGTTAACGTGTTAGGCCATTTCAGCGAGACTGCTGCTGCGTCCCGGTCACTGGGTCACGAAGATATAAACAGGAGGACAGTCAGGTGTCCAGAGAGAGCGCAGTGTGCTTCACACGTTTTGACTTGATGGCGGAGCGGAAGCTTTGACGGTAAACAGTGTTGGAGTCACAGAAAGAGTGTGGTTTAGATTAGGGACGACGCTGCAGATACCGCCACGGTCTGCGGCTCTAACTGGCTCACGTCGATACGGCATTTACAGAAAAGGTGAAAGCTTTCCACATATACCCGTGAGGCTCGGGGACATCACAGGTATGGTCCCCAAATGTCACTTTAAGACTGTACAGGACGCTGCATGATGTTACCTCACGCTGCGCTGAAGCTGCATCGCGAACAGTCTGCAGATATGTTCTCCCGAAAGGCAGCTCAGCACCCTGACAGTAAAAGGCGATGGACTGGGGTACACTTGTCCCGCACAGGGCATCACGTACCCAAACCTTCCTGTCCCCGCACTGCAGAGCAGGGCTGCTGGCCAGAGGCTGGGAAGAGCCTGGTCACTGGAACTCTGCAGAGCTGGACGTTATGGTAATGGTGCCTGGCAACGAGGGACACATCTAGCCCAGCTGCTCATTTCCTGTTTTTTTTTTTTTTTTTTTTTTTTTTTTTTTTTTTTTAGTTAGAGTGAAACTGTGATTGCTGGGGCTTCTTTGTCAGATGTCACTGAAAGTGCTTTCTTGCCTCACCCCTGATGTGGTAGAAGTTAGCACCATATCTAGTCCCTGCTTTCCCTGCCAATAGTGGTTTCATTTTGAGCATCAGTCTGATAGGTAGCTTTGGAAGGATGTAATGGTGGCATTATCAGAATGCCTCTGACAATGGCAGTGGAAGAAAGTTAGGGCTGAAAGAGCCACAGAAAACGCTTCTTCTTCCTACTTCTTCACCGATCTCTAGGAGTCAGGCGGCTGGTACGAGGCCGACTCGCTCCACGTCTGCCTTTTCCAGAATGCTCCGGGAACCTGCTGAAGGAGCGCGGCAGGAGCAGGCGGCTGGGGGCCCGGCCCAGCTTGGCCCCCTCCTGCCCGGCGGGCGGGTGACAGTGGCACGTGCGGGGCCCGGCCCGGCCTGACTCACCTCTCAGCCTCTTCAGCCTCTGCTCCCGCCTCCTCCTCCGCACCACCAGCAGGAACACGAAGAGCAGCAGGACGCCCACCAGGATGCAAGCGATGGTCACCAGCATCTTGAGCCCCTCGTTGGTCGTCAGCCCTTCCTCGCTTTGCACGACGGACTTAATGAGCGGCGGGATCGTCCCTGGAAGCAGGATCGTAATGTTAGACGGCGATGACCGGAGACGGCACGGCGGGGCTCACAGGGCTGGTGGGTCACACGCATCGTGCCATGTGACCCAAGGGTGTCCGGGACGAGGGGGAAGGGGAGGAACGCTTTCTCTGGGTCCTTGCTATTTTCTCCACTTGCGTACTCCCCTCCTCCTGCGCACCTCAGATCAGGGTCTGTGCCAAGGGCAAAGACACTTCATGTTACAACATACTGCCGTGTGCAGCGCCTGGAAGCACAATGTCCAGGCCAGGTGCTTGAAAAAGCCACAAGCACGTGCTTGGAATTGTCACCCATAGTACATCGATTCAGGCTGTTTGAAAAACTGCACATCGAGGAGGGAACAGTAGGTCGAGCGAGGGAACGGAGGGTCTGCAGGAATACCGCGTTGGGGACACTGGCTTAAAGAACCTTAAAATCCCGTTTTTGTTTGGTTAGCCACTTGCTTTTTATCACAGGTGTAAGAGCAAACGTCCTTTAAAAACCCATTTCAGGTTATAAGAGGTACAGACAGCTTTTCAAAGAGGAACCCATCCAGGTACCCAAAGCGAGCTACTTGTTGACGAGACACTGTTAAACAGTGCTCCGAAGTTCAGATTATGTAGAATGGTAAAGAGACCCCTAAGCGGGCTGAACTCTGAGCTGCTGTTAGCGTCCGTGCGGGGCTGCTGCAGTGGTGCCCAGACAGGACACGGACACCTGCTTTCTGCGGGGCACGCGCTCTGGCGCTCTCCACTGTGTAAAACACTCTATCCCACCGTGTTTCCCGTCTGAAACAAGGGCCACGGAGCCTGTGATTTAGGAAAAATAATACAAAAATAGTGCAAAAAAATAATGAGCCAAAGAGATCTTTATCGTGCATTCAGTAAGTAGAGCGGGGATAACAGAACCCCAGGCCCCTCTGCGATCTGTCAAGGTCAAGAGGAGCGTCCTTCTGACTTGATGGTGTTTTTTTGCTGGAAACCTAAGTCTGTAAACGCTCGAGGGCGAGGTCAGAGGTACGCAGGGATGCAGGGGGGGAATGGGCCTGCAAAACCGAGATGACGCAAGGACGAACAGAAACGTTCGGCTAAGAAAACGGCAGGGAAAAAGTCAAGTAAAGAAACGGAAGAATCTGAACTCGGACGGGTGCAGATGTGAGGCTGATTGTCAATGTTCGTTTTCTCCCAAATGAAGAAAATTCTTCAGGCAAATGTGACAAAAGAGATATTGAAGTTTTACGTCTATGAAAATGGTTCAAAGAAACCCGTAATTTTTCACAAAGAAAACACAAATATGTATTCTTAATTCTTAGTGTAATAAAATCATTTCAGATTTCAGAAAATTAAATGTAGCTCAGGGTTCTTTTTCAGAGTATAATCTCAGGTCCTGAATAAAGTGAGAGCATTAAATTTTTTATTTTTAGAAGACAAACATTTAAAACCTGCAGAACACTTTGCGAGTTAGAATTACAGTTTCAAATTCTGCACGAGAGCGGTTTCTAATTAAATCATTAGCTATGAACATACGACCAGCGTGCTGAGTGCTCCGGCGTCTACACAGATTGCAGAGAAGCTGCCTGCCACAGTGTGATTATTGTGTCAATTAATGGCAACCAATAATCTATAGTAAGAAATTTACTTATTACCCAAATGGGTACCAGCTGGCAAAAAACTTGGGGGAACCCGTGAATACTAAGCAAAGTATTTGGCTAGTGTAGAGTTCTTTATTTCATAAGACTAAAGAATTAAACCACGCTGGGGATAAAGCCAGTCGCAAGTGCTGCCTGACAAGTGATGCTCTGTGACGGGGACATCTTTGAGCGGCGTCGCTTGTAGTGGAGGCCGAGAGAGTCAGGGAAGCGTCAGCCCAGAGAGCAGGTTGCCGCTTAGGCCACAGGGCGGTGCGCACTGCAGAGGGGGCCCCAGCCTAAGGCCCTTCCCGCCTTCACGGGCCCCAGGCTCCGGCTGTGGAGGGCTTGGTGGAGAAGGAGCCCTGGACAGGGCTTTCGGGTGGGTACACATGGTGTCTTGGAGCAGAAGGAAGCTGCTCCAGGTAGCGCAGTCCAAGTAGCCAGGCCACAGCAGCCCTTTAGCGTCCTTTGGTTGTTTTTGAGGGTCCTTGGGTTCACAGACCCTCTTTCCTTAGGGCCGTATAACCTTCGCTCTGAGGCAGGTCCTGCGAGGGCCTTAAGTAAACAGGCCCCACGTGCACACGCGCAGAGGCGCGAACAGCCCTCGGCCTGCCTGACAGGGATAAAGCATCAGGGTGTTTGCTCAGGTACAGATGGTCTAGGCCAAGCCATCCGACACTGAGGTCTGGTGTGATCGGTGAAGACTGGATAGCGGCTCTGAGGGGAGCCAGGCCACGTCCCGAACATTCTGATAAACTGCGGCCGCCTTTACCCTGTGATCAGAAACCCTCATTCAATCAGTGCCACTCCAAGTGACAGTTACTGCCAGGCTGCAGGAATCAGCACCAGCATGCTGCTCCTTAGGACTTCCTAAGGCCTGCTCGCCACATGACCTCCAATGACACACTACTTGCTAGCTTCATGGGCTGGGCATTTTTTTCAGATACTAATAAATGGCCCTTAATACTAATTATAGGGGAAAAAAAAGAATAAAAAGTAGTCATTTAATTTTGGTCAACTAAACAGCAAGAGACATCTCACTTGGTTTTCAAAAGGCCCATGCCAAGTCTGTGTGTGCGCGTGTGTGTGCATATGTGTGTGCGTGTGTATGCGTGTGCACAGTGCACATGTATGTGTGCATGTGTGTGCATATCCATGTGCATTCATGTGTTTGTGCGTGCATATGCGTGCGTGTGTGTGCGTGCATGTTCACTGATATCCTATGACGCGATTCTGTTTGATCGGTGCCTGTGCTTCTGCTCAGAGACCAGCCTAAGCTCCTTACCGCGGAAAACGGGCTTTGCACGTGCAGTTAAGGGCTTCATCAGAGCAAAATGGAAAGTTATCACGCAGATTGGGACGGGTGGGGACCGGGGTGGGTGGGAGATGACAGAGCAGTGTTAGCTCAGGGTCGCTGACAAGGTACCAAACCACGTGGTGAAGAATCCGTCAGCCCTGCGAGAAATCTCTCCCGCACCCTGACTCCCTCGTGAGAGCCCCGCTGGCCTTCAATCGGTCTCTATTCCTGGGTCACAGCCCTGGGCACGTGGGTGCAACGAGCTAGCTAAGGAGCTGGGGAGGGAGTGGCCCCAGAGTCTAACGGAACCTGTGGGCAGCGGTCACTCTGCGCCAAGGACGGGGTCGGTGGGAGAGACAGGAGGGCCGCGAGGCCGGCCGGCTTACCGCCGTCGTAGTTGAGCGTGGCGAAGGTGGCCTGCTTCTCGGCGCAGCCGGCGCTGTTGCACACCCGCATCTGCAGCTCGTACCACGTGGCCTCCTGCAGGTCGTACAGAATGTACGACTTGGACAGCGAGGTCCGCTGAGCCGTGGTCCACACCGTGGTCCCGAAGGGTCTGTACTCGAGCGTGAAGGAGGTGATGGGGCAGCCGCCGTCGTTCCAGCCGATGAGGTTCAGCCTCACGCGTGTGGTGTTGATGCTGGCGAACAGGTCCTGCTCCTTGGAGAACTGGGGCTCTGCGGGGAGCACAGCGTGGGTCAGTGCACAGGATGCGGCGCTGACAGCGTCGGGGTCAGCACGCAGCCCCTTGGCTGCTCTCTCCATCAAGGGGGAGCTCGGTCCGAGTGTGGGGCGCAGGCCACTCCCGACTTGTCCACTGTCGACAGGGACCTCGTGGACCACTGCGCTGCCTCCCACCGTGAAGGCCCAGGTGTAAGAGGGAGGGCGGGGGTAGAGGTTAATTTTGTGTACCTGAGCGTTCCCTGAGGCACAGCGCTATTTTCCGTGTGCGCTTCCTTGAGCGGGTCTGAAGGACCCACGCACTGTGCCAGGCTCACCTGTCTTCATTGTCACACAAACGAACCCAACGCAAGAGAAGGCAGCGTTGGATCTGGGAAGTGGCAGCAGATACCCCTCTCTCCAAATGCTTCACATGGATCTCAGGGACCCAACAGACATATTTCTGCATAAATCAACCCCTCCCCACCTGGACCCTTTCCACACCGTGTCTAAAACTCAAACTCCAGATCAAATGACGCTTTTGCCTTCTCAACGATCTCTTTCCTGCCATCCAGTCCACCCCGCCACGTCACAATCAGACATGAGGGAAACCCACAAAAACACTCTGTTCACCTCCGGACCTACACCCACACCCGGCTGGCTACGTCCCTCCCACTTCCTGGAGTTCCCAGGCTGCGAATGTCACCATCGAACGCCACTCCCTTGGGCTTCATCTCCTTGAAGGCCCATGTTTCAGATAAAAAACCCAGGTCACATTAAAGGTGAGTAAGCTTTCCCAGTCGCCCTCCCCCGAACACCGGGGTGGAGTGCGGTGCATCAGCGGGGGTCTGGGGTGAGGGAGGCCACACTAGCAGGCAAGAGCGGGAATGTCACATTTCACGGCCGCCCAGCGGGGGAACCAAAGCCCTCGCGTTTCAAGCGACACTCCTCTTTTTAACTGCAAACTAAGTCAAAAAACAGAAAACAACACAGAACAAAATAAAAGGACGAGAATACTCTGTATTCTCTCAACACTGGCGCTCTCTTGTTACGCTGTAACTCTGCTGTGCCCGTCTCGAGAATAACGCAGTTCAAACACACTAACGTGCAAATGTGACACAGCTCTGGTGATTCCAGCCCCCGCTCCGACCTGAGAAGCAGAGGCGGCGGGACACAGGAGGCGGAGGGCGTACCTTTCCCCAGGGTCTTGGCCTCTATGATCTCGCTGATGCGCCCGGGGCCCACTCCGTTCTGCGCGGTCAGGGTGAACTTGTACCAAGTGCCGCATTTCAGGTTCTCCAGGCGGTAGGAGCGCTCGCTCGGGCTGATGGGAAAGCTCCCCCACTGCTCGCTGTTGTCCTCCGAGTACTGCAGTATGTAGCCTTTGGGGCGACAAGAAGCAGTGGGGAGCGTTACCTGCCTTCTGGCAGAAGTTGGATGCCGCCGGCGTTTGCACGGTTGGGAGACCTCAGAGTTCGCACGTGACTGGACGGGAAGTCGTGCTGAGTCCAGAACACGTGGCCCAGGCACGAGCAGTGCCGTGATGACACGCTGATTCGTGGGGTGCCTAGGCCACGCCGGACGTGTCTATGCCACTGTCGCTGGGTGTGGTGGAATGACAGCACTCTCAGCCCGTCCCACGTTCAAAGGTGTACTGGACAGCAGGAAATGGACGCGCCATCTCTAAATGCCTGCCCTTCAGAGCAAGGGGCCCAAATCCTTACTCCAGAAGCAAAGCTCTAGAGAAGGGGTACGTGCCGGTGGGGGTGGGAATCCGCTCGATCACACTCTACTCGGTTCTGGACCACGAAGGGAACCGGCCCCGGTCCCGCAGCCTTTCCGACACCTCGACGGGACCCACCTCGGTTGGAGAAGCCCCACCCCCCTCTACTCCGCCCCCGACTACACCTGTCCGTGTCTGAGCATTCGGGATGGGCTGCGCACTGCGGCCCTGTGAAAAGTGACAATTTTCTCCACAGTACAGATGAAGACACTGAGGGCCACAGAGGTTAGGTGACCACTGTAGGGTGCGTGAGTGAGACTCTAACTCCACTGTCGGAACTTGAAGAACATGCTCGTCACCCCCAAGGTCACTGAGACACTCCGCCTTTCTTATTTTTTTTTATGAAGTATTTATATATACTAAGAGAGGCAACCTCGTCGGCTTAAAAGCCCTTATTTTGTATTTTTCACGCCTACAGCACCTGGTCTTCCTAGGTGGTCTCCCATCCAAAGACTAATCAGGCCCAACCCTGCTTAGCTTCCGAGATCAGACGGGATTGGGCACGTTCAGGGTGGCATGGCCGTAGACAAGACACTCTCCTTGAATCGACCTTCGTCCTTGTTACCCACCACCTTCCCTGGGGCAAACGTGTCCCGTCTGTCCTGTCCCTGCCTCCTAAACGCTGGCACCCAGGCCGCCCAGCGCTAGCCTGCCTGGTGCATCGCGTCCTCATATGAGCAGATGGGGCTTCCCGCCCCGCCTGACGACTCCATTTTTAACACAGGCGGAGCGCTCCTCACCTTGACAGAAGCTCCTCACCCCTCACGTGGAGACCATCCATCCCGAGTCCCCCTTCAAGGCCACGGTCATCTTCCCTTCTCCCCTGCGGGCCCTCTGTGGCCCAGGGGACCCCTTCTCCACCCTGAGCCTCACTCGCCTTCCGTGTTCTTGACCTGTGCGCCTCCCGCCCGTCTGGCCCCTGCCAGGTGAGGGGTGGCTCTTGCGCTCCGTGCTCCCGATGCCAGGGCCTGGCGTCCGCCCGGCTCTGTCCAGACCGCTCCTTGGTGCCCTGCACGGCATGGGGACCGTGCTTTCCGTCCAACTTCCTCCACCCGGACCCCTTCTGGACAGTGCTGGGGACCGCCATGCCGACGACTTTGGTCATTGCTGTGTTTTAGGACCGCTGGCTGCCTTTCCCTGGAAACTTCGAGCCTAGAAGCGGCTTCTTTTCTAGGACTTTCCGCTCTGCCACGCTTCGTGTCCTCCCTGCCCCAGACTCACTCGCAAAACCAACCTTGCACTGCCGTGAACCTAGAGCACGAGAGTCCTCTGAACTCTTCCCTCAGCGCCCCGTTTCCTTTGTCCGTGGAAAGCTGCTCTGCCCCCCAAAACCGTTTCATTAAGGGTCTGGTTTCGCTCGCTCTTCTGACTTCCCGCCACACTCACCCCGCTAACCGTCAACTCTGGTCACCTGCGATCCCCTTTTCTTCCCAGCTGTCCGATGTCACTGGAGAAAGTCATTAAGCCGTGAGAGCTGTGACCACTACCATTTGTGCGGCTCATCTGCAGCTGGGGCCTCCCCCCCCACTTGGCAGTGAGGCCGTGTATCTGCCTCCGCAGCTGGTGCAAATC
Source organism: Pteropus medius (assembly GCF_902729225.1). Taxonomy (NCBI): domain Eukaryota; kingdom Metazoa; phylum Chordata; class Mammalia; order Chiroptera; family Pteropodidae; genus Pteropus; species Pteropus medius. The sequence goes on from NW_024355205.1 coordinate 36,332,889, forward strand.
TTTCCCACACTCCTCAAACCCACAAACGCATCCTCACCCCAATCACGCAACTATTTTTAAGTGATAATCTCACCTCTTTATTTTCTAAAAAAAGAGGAAGGTCTTTCCTTTCACCCAAGTGGCGTGCTAATAAATGTTTAACGACAACTGGCTCTTGAAAAAAGGAAGACAGAGGCCTGACCGGCAGCGTTCCTGGTTTCTGCTGTGCAGATAATCCCAGGCCGGCTACAGTGACTGGCTCTCGTGAGCCGGAAGGAGCTGGCGCCAGGACACCCCAGGCTGCACCCCTAAATGTCCTGCACTTCCGGTGGTCTCCTCGCCCTTCCTCCTTTCTCAGAAGGGACTGTCCTCTGGCGTCAGACTCTAAGCCCACCGTCCCCTCCCGCCCGCCCTAGACCTTGGTCGCTCAGCCCTTCGCTCTGGTGCATCCTCGGCCTCTTCCCCTGGATGGACCGGCTCCTGTTTCTACGACTTCCTCGGAATCATGTTCTCTTAGCTCCACTCACGCTGCAATTATCATGCGATCTCATTCCGTAGTGCAAATGTCCTTCATTCTTTTTCCTACGCACTCATTGCGAAGCTTTGTGCAAGAAGATCGTTTTCCGTCTAAACTCTAAGTTCTCCATATTTTAATATTTTAGAAGGACAGTAACTATGGTTGCTTGAATGAATGACCGAGTCCATGAATGAACGAATGATACAGCGTTGACGATGTGGGGAAAACAATGGTGCGCAGAACCCTAGGGGAGAGATCACCAACTCTGCTTTTGCTTTCACTCAGGTTGGATGCGCAATGATAATTTTGTGAATAGGATTCCTTGGATGAATGACGAGTTCCCACAAATACCATATAAGCAGAGGTGGAGTTTCTTGTTTAGGTAATGGAAGAATTAATCCCATGGCTTGTTTTGGAGGAATAAGCTAACATAAAAGTATCTGATGGAGACGTCGCCTACCAGCCTGTGGATAAGAACAACTAACCGCTGACTGTGGACACTCTCGTCCTTATTACCTCTGATGGAACTGCCCCCGTTGTCCCCGGGGAGCCAGGAGAGGGTAATGGAAGACGACGTGGTTTTGGACACTGTGAGTCGAGGCTGATCTGGTGGGACTGGACAGGAAACAGATTTTAGAAAACAAGAATTAGTTTTTCCCATCTTTAATCTCCTTTACCAGTCATTTACCAAATCATCTTTAACAGCCATTTATTAAATAAGTGTTCGAGGCTGCCAAAACATGCAACTCACTTCTGTCAAAATGTCTATTTAGTTGATATCCGGGGCGAAAGAGAACAGAGCGAATCTATTGTTTAAAGAAAATCCAACTACGTTTCTGCTTGGATTTCTATCTAACACATTTCCTCACCGATTCCTTGAATGTATGAGTCGTTCATCACTAACTGAAACCTTCTTCAAACTTACAAAGGACACGTGCATAGCTTTTCCCTGGATCTCAGCCCCGGTTCACGTGAGAAAGGCGAGCGGCACCCCCAGCCGTGCTGCTCTCGGGGATGCGAGGGAGGGCGGGGAGAGTGACTTGCAGGAAAAAGAACTGCGAAATTCTCCACTCTCTTCGCTAGTGCTACGAGATGCAGCACACGCACGTGCGCGGGGGCGCACACGCACACGCACACGCGCCCGCTCCGCTCCAAAAATCAAAGCTGCGCCCTTGAGCGGCAGCACACCATTTGGATGCCGACGCGAGCTTTGAAGAATACATATTTCTAACCAACGGGCCTCGATGTTGCTTTGGATTAGGTCTGAGGAATTCAGCATCGGGTTACCCAAATTATAGAACAACTTCAGATAAAATGCCCTCTTTTCCTCTCAGAGAAGGAAATATATTAACCCAAATGCATAAAAAATTGCCCCATCTCTTTGGAGTCAGAATATAACGTCTGTCTTCTAAAACGCCTTGGAATTCTACTGACTTCGATCAACTTGAAATTCCAGATTCATTTTGGATTACTTTTCAAAAATACAGTTCTTATCCTCCCCTTCCATCTCGTTGAGGACATTATTGCTTTTATTATTAATGTGAACCCTTAAATCCGAAGAAACATACACTTTGATTTTTCTGCTAATAAAAGATCACTCTACATCCACATGAGAACCCAACCGGTGGCCATTTGGGATTTTATACTTGATTTTAATTTACATTTTAATTTAATTTAACTAACAAAATTCATACTTGGTTATGATTTTTTTTGTGTATGATATCAAAAAAAATTCCATGTGCTGTTTTACACAATTAAATATTATAGCGGCATAGTTTCAGTTAGCGTTCTTCTTATATATTGCATATAACAATTTAATTAATCAGAAAATGTAAGAGACGTTGACTCAGACTTCTTTTTCGTTTGTGTTTTCTGGGTTACATTTATACATATGCGGAGAAAAAATTCAAGTAGTGGAACTTATTAAGAAGGACTCTCTCAGCAATATGCACATAAAGAAAAACGAGACCACGCTCTCTGCACCCAAAAACGTAACCGGCGTTGTCTCTGGGATTATAAATGCTTTTGATTTCCTCCGATTCGTTTAATTCTATCTTCCAAAATGAACATGCATTTTCTTCTATCAGATGATGACAGCAATCAGCGCTTCATAAAGGCTGATTTTTAAATCTGCTCACTTTACTCTCTGCCTACAGACAGACGTACAGAAAACGTCACGAGAAGGGGTCCGGCATTCTGTACCTTGCACCTGCAGGTTTAAAACGATCTCGTCGGACCCCCAGTTGTTGTTGGCGACACAGCTGTAGTAGCCGGAGTCCTCCGCCTTCACCGTGCGGATGGCGAAACTTCCGTTGCTGAAGACGCTCCTTCGCCCATCAATCGTCACCAGGCTGGGTGTCCCGTTACTGCCTCACAGGAAGAAAAAGGCACAGATTAAAGAAATTACACTCCAAATTAGCTGAGGTTGGGGAAGAGCATACAAGACTCCCTTTGAAGCAAACGACGCAGGTGGAAGCTTGTATTAAGTAAGAACTAAACTACGATTATGCGATTATACCACAGGAACCGTCAAACAGCTCAGCTCTGTTCTTTGTAACAAATGCCATGTTGAGGTGAGGTCTGTGCCCAGGGCCTGGGCTCCGGCCCCTCACATATGTCCATTCCTGTCATGTCCCCAGAGGCACCAGCGACTCCTCTTTTTGGGAATTTCCTCTGTGGGTAGAAGTGCCATTTTGAACAAATCATACAGGGATGGCTACATTTTGGGATGTCCTGTAGATTCACTTGGTTACAGTTTTTAATGATTTTGACATAGGAATGAACTGTGGTACGTCAAGGGGGTGAGGAGTTGATCCTAGCATGAAGAGGGTCCCCTCACCATCGTAACTGCAGCCACAGTGGCGCCGTTCAGTCCTCTGGGGTCACCCCCATGTCGGGCAGAATGCCGCCTGACCTTAAGAGCTCATTTATTTCCTTTGGATTCAATGACTTTAAAAAAGATGAGAAAACTGGTCACTGGACCAAGACCATTACTGCAATGGTTTTATCTTTTAAGTGCTTTTATTTGAAAATAGGTACTCTACTAAATCCATCCTATATCCAACCTCTGCGCTCATTAGTGAATTCTCAACCCTATATTTATAGCCTAACTTCTTCCCCTGAATAGAGAAAAAGCACTTTAAAAAGTCACACAGATAGATCTTCTATCTTTGCTGCTATTGTTTTAATAATTATTACCGAGCATGGAAAGCCAGATTTTACATTAGCAAAGTCCTAATGTGCCACATTTCTCACAGGTATTTCTCAAAGCGTTTGTGTTAGGGTTAGTTGGTCCATCACCTCGGGAGCAGAAGAGATGGGTGCTAAGTCTTACATAGCCTTGGGTACATTCGCCTTCGTCACACAAGGAATGTCATAAGGTGCAGGAAAGTTCCACAGGGAACACTGGGTTGGCTGGACTATTTTCCTCGTAAGCACTCTCTTACAAATTTAAAGGCTCTGAATTTATAGAGGATTTACATAATCGATCAGAGCCTTCTAGTGCTTAAGCTAACCCCTCCCCACCAATGTCAGAAGAGTTAGTGGGTTTCCCAGCTTTTGCTAGTGTAAATGTGTGCAACATCAGAGCACTGGCCCCACACACCACCGCTGACGTGATCTCTTATGGTTTCGCTAACGGCGTACATCGGGTTACTGGTTACCTGTCTTTCATCCATTTTACTGCTGGAGAAGGGTCCCCGACAGCTTTACAAGGCAAGGCGATGTCTTTCATCCACGGAGTGGTCACCGTGCCACTGAAGGTCAGGATTCGTGCAGGAGCTGGAGCACCGAGCAGAGAAGAAGGCCAGTTAGTCCGCAGACCGGTCTACACAGAGGTCAAAATGACTATCCCCAACACAGCAATGCCCCCCAAAAAGATGAGCGCCGCACTGCCCACTAACGTCACACCTGCCAGCGCTGTTCCCTGGTAATATTGTGTAGAAGGGATTTTCATTGTGAGAACATACAAACAGCCAAAAACCCTATTGTAGCATATTTTCCCTTCTGTCAACTAAATGTGAGGAGCCCAAATTAAATATCTGGGGCTTCATAAGACCAGCAGCTCCAAGCTGTGTTTTCTATGAGCCCGACTATTTTTCAGAGCACTTTATTAAACAATCTATCTCAACACCCGAAACTGCACATTAAAATACACTTTTAATATCTGAGAGAATAGACAATACAAACATAAAGCTGCGAAAGACAAGAAGCAATAAACCTGGAACGCCTTCTCCTCGGCGGTCCTGTGGTCCCTTCCTGACTTATGCTAAGAGCTTGATCTTCAGCACAAACATTAAGGAAAAGAACTCTTTCAGAATGAATTCTCTTGAAGGACAGCCGTTTTCTTGGGACGGTGACTCAAGGCTCACACGGGAGGCCCTGCCAGGTGCATCTGGCACTGACATGGTCCCAAAGTCGCAGGAGGGCCCGGAAGGTATAGAGCAGAACACCCGGGGTGCACCCGTGCCAGAGGGGGCTTCCCTGCAGACCAGCACGGCAACGGTCCTGTGCCACCTTCCTGAGTGAGACACGCAATCTGACAGGCACGGGGACACCGGTCTCCCAGAGGCAGAGCTATCTGCCTGCCTTCGCCACGCATCGGGGACACTTCTTGGGACGCTCCCTCTGGAAGCTCAGCCCGGCCAGAGGCACAGACATGAAGCCTATAGGCGGAACATGGCCCGGATCTGATTCTGGACCCGTAAAGATGGAACCAGGGACGGGACCCCTGCACCGTTTTGGGTTTGAGGGTTTGCACTGGTCAAAGGGTGTAAGGGGCAGACTCCCCAGGAAAGCCCTGGAATTCCAGGAAAAGTGGGGCTCCCAGCGCCAACTCATTACGGAGTCACCCTGGTCTAAAAGGCAAACCTTGTCACCAAGGTCTACCAAACAACTCCTATCTTTGCTGTTCGGAGCTCGGTGGGCAAGAACAGAGAGAAAAAGGCCAGCGGGCTCAGAAGCCGGGCCTGTTTCGTGCAGCAAACAGCATAGTGAAACCCAGCCTTGCGTTTGGAGCAACGCTTCCCTACCGAGGGGCCAACCGAAGCTGCCCCTCCTGGGGGCGGGGCCTCAGGCACATGGGGATGGCACCCCGCATGGGGCCCGGGCTGCCAGGGCACACGCGCTCCACGAGTCACCGACATTTCCGGTTTCCCGTCCTGGTAACAGAAACATCCTGGTCCAGCAGCATCGCTTCTCTGGCCTTGGCGGTTGGCGTTTTCCCTTTCGAACCCTTCAGATCGTCCTTTTATATGGTTTCTCCAAGCAAAATGGGGTGAGTAGGGAAACCCCGCTGGAGTTAGGGGCTTTCGAGCTCTTAAAGGGCCCTCTCTCTACTGTCGGAAACACATTTTACATTGAATTCCAGAAGCCACGCAGACACCGGGACAGGTGGGCGTGAAGAAGAGATCCATAAATGAAGACTTCGTGTCGGAAGCGTGCTGATGGTTTTTATCCCCCCGCCCCTGGTCTGGTCTAGACGATCCGCCTCTTTCATTCTGCTGCATCTGAGTCCTGGACCATGCTGGCTAGAGCCGCTACAATCACCCCAGGCCTGACCAACGACCTCGCATCAGCCCTGGCTAGAATTTCACCTTCAAGCCCAACACTGCCAGCTTCTAGAACCCATGCCCATCTGTGCCAGTTGGAACTTCAGAGGTGCTGGTCCCAAATTGCGAGACTGAGCAACAGAGTTCAGCAGACCTCGTTTTCAAGCTGGAGCCGCAGGAGAATCAATCACCTGGACTGCTCATCGGAAACACGGGTTCTGGGGCTGGCCCTGTGATCCAGGGGGGATCTTCGGTGGGATCGAGGAGTCTTTCAACAACTTCTTCAGGTGGTTCTGATGAGAAGCTAGTGCCCCTGCCTGCACGCCCCTCCTGGCTCTGTACCGCTCCCAGCCTGGCAGTGTGCTCCGCCAGGCCTGGGTCCCAGGTCACTCTTCCGTCCCCTCCCCAGCAGGCGCAGGCCTAACACTGCAGTGTGGCCGCTGCCACCTGCCGACAGATCTGCCACTGCGGCCGGCTGGCCTTGATCACCCGATGACCAGAAAACGAGCTGCTGCAGTCTCCCCGGCCTGGCCCGTGGGCAGCCCGGGGCCTCCAGCTTGAGCCCTTTGGCCTTTCTGCTTTACCAGCTGGGGCCCCTGGGGGTGCCTGCCAGCCCGGATGTCTGCTGCACACCCGAGGTGTCCTGAGCTCGGCGCCTTTTTCAGAAAACCCATCTCGATCAACCCTGACTCTAGGCGAACTCTATTGAGCATGGGAAGCTGGACGTTTCTGTAGAAATCCAAGTGACAGAGCATTTGGGGACGACTGTACATTTATTAGTTTTGTCATTAAATTCCTTCTCACTTCTCTACAATGATCATTTCCTACTGATCATTTTCCTCCTCTTCTCAAACTTCTGCTCTTTCCTCCACCACCCCAAATCCCCTAATTCTTGATAGAGAAAACAGAGGACACCGCTGGGAACTCTGTGTTTCCTGTCACCAAATCTACAAATCCACTGTGATTCCTCCTCCAACCTCAGTCCTGCGGGTGTCCGCCTCCCGTACCCCGACCCCTCCCTCAGACAGGCTCTGCCCGCTGACACAGTAACAGCCGTAAAGCCAGGGCCTCCTGCTGGGCGAGACCTGCTCTTGATCTAGCTTCTCTTCCTTGGTGCTTCTTCCAGGTGACGTATGTTTAGAGCCTTTCATGCCACGGTCTGCTCCCTCCGCTCCCATTCACCTTTCCCCTTGTCTGGTGTCCCCTCCCCACGAAGCTGCTCTCAGGAAGGTCAACGAGGTTCCTGCGAGGCCAAACCCAAGGGCACCTGTAGTCTTGTTGCACGTGGCCGCCCAGCGGCAGCTGCGCAGGTGCCCACGGCCTCCTTTCCAAAGCGTCTCTGCTGAACTCCGGACACTGGCCCCCGGGTTCTGTCCTGCCCCTCTGGCCGAACCCCACTGTCTTCGCCAGCTCTCCACTTCTCCATCCCCAGTGCAAGCGGGCAGTCCTCGGAGCTCCTTGTGGACCTGACCCTCTGCCTCCCGTCTGCTCCCGTGGGACCTCCTCACCCCCAGTGGGCAGGGTGTCTAGATGCTGGCCACTCTCTATTTCTGCCTCCTGCCACATGGCTCTTGAGAGCCAGGACTCACGTAGACATCCCCACAGGGTGGCTGTTAGTCACCTTAGCTTGAACACGTCGCAATGTCCAGATTGCCCCTCACATGCTCACAGTCCAAGTCCTCCGTGGCCTCCCTCAGCTGTACCTGACACCTTCACTTACAATGACTCAGGCTAACATTTACACGCTCGTTCTTGCTCTGCCCCGTCCCTTCGTCTACCAAGTCCGTCACTTCTGCACCCAGGACCCACGCCTGGGGCCTGCTCACGTCTCTCTGTCCTCTCTGCCACCACGCTAGTCCAAGACACTTGCCTGACCGCTCGTCCTCCTCCCCGTTGATTCGGGACTCAGAGATCAGCGTGATCTCATAAAACACACCTCCACTGTCACCAATGCCCTAGACTGACGTACGATGCCAGTGATGGGGACACTAGGCAGGAGAGGCGTAGCCACCCGTGTCAGCTTCCCTGTTCTTCACGAATCAACAGCTGTTTAAAAAATGAAGTTTATCACGTACAAATATACATGGATTCACACACACAGACACACAAATGGGATTGTTTAACCCTGGCTGAAACTCCATGGTGTCTCCCCATTTCACCTGAAGCCCCTAATACGGCCTCAAGGGCCCAGCATGGCCAGGCCTCTGCTTTCCTTCCTGGCTTACCAAGACTCTGTCCCCTCCCGAGGCTCACTGGGGACCAGCACCGCGCCCTCCGACATGCTGGACTCTCTCTAGGATGGGGGCCTTCTAATGCTGCGACACCACCTTCTCCCCTTGCCATGCATTCACTCACCCTTGCGTGGCCAAGTCCATGCACCCCTCTAACGCTCATATTTCTCCACAGTACTTAACGCAGTTGTGATTATATGGATGCTTTGTCATGCTTTGCTGACTATGTCCCCGCCCAACTGTGAGCTCCATGAGGCTGCACAGTCCTTATACAGTCCTTAGAAGATGCCCCCGTGTGCTCGGGAAACCCCGTCTCCTTTTCCTCTGGACATTCCGACTGGCTTCATTTCCACTTTGAAAGCAGGTAGGGCCCATGCCTTCATTCTACACAGCGATACACACCCATGCCTGGCCCAAGAGAACCTCCTTACCAGCCTCCAGGCCCTCCTTCTCTGCCTACATGCCGGAAATAAAGGACCCCGGAACTTCACATCATAGGATGAGAGTGGCCTGGATCCCTGAGTCACCATGTGGAACAAGTCACTCAGGAAAGCCACCTGTCCAGAAATATCTGTGTTGGTCCGACAGTGTTACTACGTTAACCACTGAAACTTATGGAGTATCGGCTTCAGCAGTCAGACCCCTTCAATAAAATCACTCATGTCCCTCGTGTAGTGCCCGACATACAACAGGCACTCAAAATCGTCTACTAAACGGCCGAACGGCATTGAATCTCTCTAGACAAGTCAGTTTCAGTTGTGCCTCCTCTGAGGACGTCACGTCCTCAGGCCGGGCCATTTCCGGCTATGTCTGGAGATACGACACTGAACGCAGGAAGACAGGGAAGAGATAAGGCTATTGCTCGTCCTGTACCTTGGGCTGCAGCCCCTTGCATCCCATGGTGCAGCCTTGATGTCCACTGACGATCACTGTTTTCTCAATACTGGGAAGTGGATAATAAGGCTGGCTGGATATCACGAGCGGAGGATGATAGACCAAGAACCCCATTAATTTATTTTCCTACCCACGACACCCTTATTCTCTAACTACTCGAGATGGGACACTGCTCCTTTTCATTCCCTTGCTCTTTCACTGGGCCTCTTTCTTAGCTTCCGCATGAATAAACATAAGAGCTCTTACAGGTCAAACTGGAATCCTGGAATTTTATTTTCTGCTTCGGGCACCCATAAGCCTTATTAGCTAAGCCTTATTATTAATCAATTGCCAGTGTGGTGTATTCCAAAATCTGGGGGGCGTCTCTTGCTGGCCTGGAATTGTGATGTAAATATATTTACTCGTGACGACTAGTAAACCATGGATGGCAGCAATTACCAGAAGCAGAATAAGAATATTCTGTGCCTATAAGCATGTGCTTTTCAGAACCAGTAAAATGTTTCACTGTAAAGATATTTACTTGTAGGTACTTTTTAGTCTTTGGTGACTCCAAGTTCTCACTGTTACTAAAGACCTTTGTGTATACAGCATTCTATCAATAGAAGAACTAATGGTTTTCTTACTTTTGTAAGGTTCCAAATTCCATAGGCCAAAATATAGACATTTCTCTTTAAGAAGTGTGGTACCTGATTTTGATGAAAGCAGAACTTCCTTAGGAGGCTGCTACGCAATGATTTCCACCTGCGCCAAGGGATGAGTGGGGGCTCTCTCTTGAATTTTCCCAAAGACACACTGAGCTGTGAAGCCACTCACCCTGAGCGCTGTGCTTGCCTCCAGGATTCTTTATCGATTCGCACAGAAGCCCAGCGCCACCCGCGGCAGCACTGTTTCCTGGGCTGAAATGCTATGATCTGGTCTACCTGACTTTTCGGGCCCCGTAAGCATTCTTTCAGACGGAACAGAGACCTGAAACCAGCCACGTTACGATGGGAACCGAGGGCGTCACGACGGGGGCACACCTTTAGCTAAGGGCTCTACCGTGATGATTTCACTGCTGTTGCCTCTCCCAGCTGAGGTCACGGCCACCACCCAGACGCTGTACTGACGATTCCGACTCAGGTTAGGGATTCTGTAGGAAAATGAGTCAGGAGAGGCTTCAAACTCGCTGATCACCTGTGAGAGGAGACATAAATGTTCCCACATTGAAGGAGGCAAATAACACAGATGGCTTTCCTAAAAGAATGGTTATTAACGTCTTATCAACCGTAAGAAGCAGAGGTCGCCGCTAAGCCTTCTCTAAAAGGCTGGATTTACGATATGTACGTATATCTCCCCATAGTCTATATTTCTCTATACGGCGGCTTTGACGGCCACCGATGAGTGAATGAGCACTTTTAGTCATGAAAACAGACTGCAAATCTGTTTTCCGCTAAGGTGGCGTAATGAGAATCAGATTTACCCTCCCACGCCAAAACGACCGAAGAACAGACAAAGTATGTGGAGTGACAGTTTCAAGGGCCTGGCATGTCAGGTCATGAAGAACGGCGATCTGTGACATCTGGGAAACAAATGAGCGAGGCCTACAACTGCAGGGCTTTCATATGTCCGCGAGAGTTTCCAGGCCATGGCACAGAGCAGGTGATCCAGGCAGCTCGCCTGGGTTGAGGACACAGAACAGAGAGACTAGGACGGAGTGGGACTCACGTGACGAAGGACTGGGAAGAGGAAAATGGGCCAGGGAAGAACCACCTGGAGGGACCAGAGGTCATGGCGCCCCGTGTTCACACAGGGCTGGGAATCGTGCCTACGCCCACCGGCCAGGCTGGATACCGACGGTGCACCCCGCTCTTACCTCGCTGGTGGGGAGTAATGAGCCCCAGACAGAGCAGCACACTGGAGTTGCCTCACAAGTATTAAAAACAAGATTTACGAAGATCAAATCGTCACTAAGTAACATAACTGCATCTCAGAAAAAAAGTAAAAAAAAAAAAATGTACAGGATAAAAATATATAGTACCCAACAAAGTAAAATTCACAATGTTTGACATCCAATAAAAAATTTCCAGATGCTAATAACCCAAATATCCATCAACCGATAAGTAAGTGGATAAACAACATGTGTCATAACCATACAATGGTTATGTTTTTTTGAATAACAAAAGAAAAAATGAGGTACTGATACATGCTTAGCTTGGATAAGTCTTGAAAGCATGTGATGCGTATAGTATCACTTGAAAGCAGAATGTGACATGTTAAAGGTGTATGCTATGGATCCTAAAGAAACCACTAAAATTACAAAACAAAGAGCAAAAGAAAGCTAATGAGCCAACAAAAGAAAGAAAATGGAATTATAAAAATATTAAATTAATCCAAAGAAGGCGGAAAAAGTCAAAAGAAAACGAATAGGACAATAATAAAACCAGGTAGCAAGATTTTAGATTTAAACCTTTATCAGTGTATCAATAATTATATGAAGCGCAAAGATTTAAAATCTTAATTAAAGGGAGAGAGTGCGAGACTGGATATAAAGGCGATACCCAACTATATACCGCCTCTAAGAAATACGTTTCAAATACAGAAACACAAGTAGGTTAAAAATAAAAGGACAGAAGAGCTGTCCCATGCTAACATTAATCAAATAAAAAACATGATACAATGGCTACGTTAGTATCAGACAAAGTAGATTTATGAGCAAAGAATATTACTAGTGACAAAGAAGGGGATTTCATAATGATAAAGGGATCGATTTGTCAAGAGGACGTAGCAACCCTAAACATTTATGAACTTAGTAAGAAAGCTTCAAAATACATGAAGACTGATGATATTTCAAAAAAGACAGACTCGGGCCACAACTCTTCCTGAAAGAAGCCATTCGAACAGGTAGGCTGATAGGCGATCCATTTAACAGGTGAGGGATGCTACTGAGTATCTGCTCCCCCAAATTCATTTGCTGAAGTCCTAATCCCTAATGTGATGGTATGCGGAGCTGGGGCCTTTGGGAGGTGACAGGTCAGGAGGGCGGAGGTCACGGGAACGGGGACGAATAGGATGAGCGCCCTTGTAGGCGATGAAGAGACCAGAGCTCTCTCTCTGTGCCTTGTGAGGATACAACAAAACACCAGGAAACGGATCCTCGCCAGACGCCCGACCCACAGGCGCCCTGATCTTGAACTTCCCAGCCTCTCGACTATGAGAAATAAATATGTTTTTAAAGCCATCCAGTGTGGTATTTTGTTATAAAATTGGACCAAGACAACAAAACTCAGGTACAGACAAAGTCGCTGAGGTCACAGTGCCAGACGAGAGTGGCAGAGGCTCGAGCCTGGTCCAGTGCTGTTCTTCACACTCCATGCTGCCCACGCCAGCGGCCGGACACGGGCAGGGCCTTCTGCACCGTCGTGGGCTGGCGAGGAAGCCGCATGCAGCTCTGGCAGGCGCACAGTCTGCCATACCCGCTCCACAGCTGAATGGGGAATATAGATGTTCACTACCCTTCCTACTTGGTATCCACCCTGTGCTCCCACATAAAAAAGTCAGAGAATTGCTCACTGTCAAATAGTTAGCTCACAGCTACGTGGTGTCCGGTGACTCAAGAGAGACCACAGGGCTGCTGCACAGATTCCTCCGATGTGCATACACACGAGCGTTCACGTGTGCGCGTGTGCACACATCTGTACCCCGCCTGTCCCCTCGCAGCCCCCTGCCCTTACGCCACCAGTCCTGTCTCGTTTTCAGAAGATCTTAAGAAGAACGGATCCCTCCACAAGTTCAGAGGGCATGTGGCTCGTTCCCCGGCAATCCCAGGAGACTGTGTCCTTGTGTTCTCGTATTCCAAGGCTGTGTTGTTGCCAAATTAATTTCACAAAGGTTGATGATGTGCAAATTACGACAACTGCACTTCATGAATATTAAGCATCAACGTAGCATTAAAATATATTTATAAAATAAGGACTTTCCATGAAGAATACATAACTTTTAGTTAAAACTCAATAAGTATTCTGTCTATAAGGTACTATTTGTCCTTGACTACCTCCAAAATAGATCTTTTGTTTAATTTTCACCTGCAACACAAAGAATGGCTAAAAATCTATGATGAAAATATGACTTCTTATGTAACGATATTCATTTCACCATTTATACAGGAGATTGACCAAAAGCTAAAAGAAAAAAATGGTTTATTTACATAAACTTCCTCCCGTTGAAATGACTTTTAGGACAGAAAGTGGCGGGCTGTTCAGGGTTCCCACCAGTTGCTTGGGAGATGTTTGCACGGTGTCACCAGCCTTTGATGCCATGTATTCCCTGATGACTGCCATAATTAGGCACCAGTTTTTCAGTCTTAGTAGAAGGGAGATCAGGAACTTGCCAACTGAAGAGTTTAAACAATTGAAGCACTGATTCACTGTCATTGTAATATATATATAACTGGATATTAAACATGACTTTTGCTATTGTCTTGAAGTTTTAGCAATGGCCTTAAAAGGTGAGAACAGTTCCAAAGATGCCAGCACCTTCTTTCCTGACAAGAAAGTTGTGATCGCCCTGCGCAGGGTCGGCCCGTCGTCTGTCTCAGGGCATCACGGGAGGCTGAGTCAGGAGCAGGACACTCTCATGTGTGGGGAGATGTCCATGCCGACATAATGTGTCTTTTTGATGGCTGCTTTTAATGTTTCTCTCTATCACCTGGAGGTGATGGGGGCAGCGGAGCTCCAAGGAAACTACTCTGAGCGCTTGGAGTCTGGAAGGAGGTAGAGACTGGTGAGTCACACGTGAGAGGGCTAACGGCTAGCCGTAGTGACGAAGGCTAGCCCTGATCTCAGCATGAGAGGCTGTGCTGGGTGGGACTGGCTGTCGCTTCCAGTTTGGTGGGTTAAGGACGCTTCCACGTGGACCTATAGGAGACTGGATATCTCAGAGGGATGCCCATAGGTGTGAGATGCCTCCGGTAGAGGAGTGGACCGCTAATTATGTAATACATATTTTAATCAGCATCTCTTATCTATAGAAGGTACATAATTTAGCCACTGTTCACAAGTTAAAGAGGTGGCAATAGGTAAGAGAAAAAGTACTACACGGGAAAAAAATAATCAGAAGCTCAGAGTAGTAAAGCAAATCTATTTAAATAAATCCTTATCCTAATGCAAGCCAAAATCTTCTGTGAAAGAGGGATGACAAATATTGCTTCCTCATGAAACATTTCTTCAATATTTTAATATGAGATATAATAGCACTGATTATATTTACATTTCATTAATCGCCTTTTTATTGGATACCAGATTTTCCCATACAATGATCTAATCATGTCGAAGCTGACTTGCTACACTCTCCATGCGTTTCATTATGTGACACTCTTTTCCAAATACTGGGAATGTTCAATGAGACGGAATCAACTTTATATCGGATTTCCCCTGATACTTCAGCTAGGCTGCTAGAAGAAGAAGACTTTGAAGCATTAAATGAGCATGGAGGGGCAGAAGGGAACAAAGCCAAGCCTGACTCTTGAGGACAACAGGAAAAAAAGAGTTGTAGCATACAGAAAAGCAAACTTCCAATGCAGTTTCTTAGGGATTAATTAATCAAGTACAGCAGAAGGAGACATTTGTGGGGCGGGGAGAAAGAAACTTTTCTCAATATTTAAATATCTAAATATTTTTTTTTCCGGTCTGTCTTTAACCCTTCAGTCTCTTTATCTTCAGAGTTAAGACAGAGATATTAGCCACTCTAGAATATTTTATTGTGCCTAAAATATGAATTAATCTCGAACAGATGATTACAGTTGGGTTAAACATTTGTTTTAGGAAGGAGTTAGATGTGTTCCTTTCTGATCCACGGAAATACAGAAACAATGGACATTAAGAAAGCTTTGGTGGCAGGCCTACGGCAGGGGTAGCCATGGTTCTTGATGGGGCATTCTGTCCCACGGCTCATGTTTAATTGTGCCTGGCATGATGGAGTGGGCAGGCCATCTGTGGCCTGGGGCTGTCAATTCTTCTGCACCTATCACACATTCCTGTTGCCATTTGAGGAAAGAAAGTCTGTTCCCTCTCTTAGTACTGAACCAGGCTGCTCTAGCAGGATCCAGAGTTAACCTAACATTTATATTAATTATTCACTCTCAATTGACATGGCTCTAACTGGCAGCCGGGTTATTTATTTCTTGGCCCAACATAGGTAATGGAGCTATACGAGCAAGCTCTTCTCTCTAGCTGATGTCACGTAACCGGGATGGTCCCTAGCGTTCTTGAGGAGAGACTGTGTATTCTGTTTGAGACACACACTTGAGATATTTATGTAGTCTATCTATGGAGCTATCGCAAATACAAATGGAACGGTCACAGTTTTCCCTGCTGGAGTGTCACGACGATGCCACTGCCCTGGCAGGGTGGGGGTCCATGGCTGATGACGGATGGCCAGAGGTACGGCACCCCTGGGGCCAGCCATGTAAACTTTCTGTACTATATATCTCCACTTTGGGGTGTGTAGGAAAATTTATGCAAAAGCTCTTGTGCCACGCTTAGTAACAGCACAAGCTCATGAACAGCTGCTGAGTTTGAATGCATGGGCATTTACGGAGGTCGATTCGCTGTGTAAATTATAAGGTAAGTTCCTGTCCAAGAGGAAAAGAAATGATCATAGCTTGGCAAATGGAAGATTAATTAAAGGGAGCAAGGTAGGATTCTGACAAATTCCTGCTGAAATCTAGAAATAAAATCATTGGAATTCCCTTTCTAAAGCTATTCCAGCCACAGTCGAGTGCATGATTAATATTTGAAAAATGCCTAAGAAAATACATGGGAACTTCATGAATTCGATTTTTAAAAAAAGATTTATAGTAAGGTTTTTAAATAAGACTTCTGATATGTTTGCCTCCCTTAAACTATGCCTAGAGTGGAAAATGCAGCTCAGCGTATAAACCTCGTAATACCCAAGCCAGAGGCTCACGCTCCAGGGGCCTGCCTTTGCGTCGCTGCTTTAGGTCTGGCGGGTGGAGTCATGGGTTCCTAAGGACCCTGACAGTGCAGTCCTCACGAGAGTGCCCAGGTTGCTGGTGGTTCGAGGTCCCCCACGGCAAGCCTGGGGACAGTGTCCTTCAGATCAGTTTTCACTCCAGGATCATTGTGCCTTGTGGTTTTGGTGTAAACTTTTCATGTCTAAGATAGTTTATTAGCCAGGAAATAAGATAAAATTAGCCATCAAGTTACTTTACATGCTCTTTAGTCATGTCTGTAAAACTGGACGTTTCCCCAGTAATTGCTGAATTCTCTTTGAAATCCCTCGCGTGATTTAGCTCAAGTTCAAAGATGAACTTGTCTAACCCCCACCATCGGGCGCCCTATCCGCCCTTCGTTTGTGTCTTTTATGGTCCTCATCTTTACTCTGCTTTGAATTATGGTCCTGCACGTCGCCCTACCCTCTCAATCTCTCCCCCGCTGGATGGAATTCAGGGTCCTTCAGGGTGGTCCCCACCTCTCCCCTTCCTCTGTGAATTCCCAGGATCCTCGGTCCTGGCTCAGAGCTTGGCAGAGTTGGGACCCGCTAACCACTAAGTGGAATGCACTGAGAAAATGCCTGTCATATTAACCGAGTATAATAATAACCCAGAAATTATTTTAATAGAAAATTGGGCAGAGAATGACTATGGGGTCACAGGCTGCTCAGATCAAATTACTCAGCGTGTCTGATGGATGTACGGAAATTCCACTTTAAGAAAATTCAATTAACTTTTTAATGAAAAACTAATTCTATCAAAGAAATATAGTGCTTTAAAAAGCTCTGTATCTAATTATTCACATGCAGTAAAAAAAAAAAAAAGAAACTCGAATGCTCTGATTTCGTAGATAGAATATTCACAGCAGTGATTCAAAGAAAATCTTCCCCAAAGCAGGATAAACAAAATGGGTAGCTCTTCTAATTATTATCATCTGGCAATAACATTTTCAGAACGTATAAAATCTTTCTTTTTAGCAGCAGAGAAATGGCCTGGCTTCCATGAAGAATAAGCAGTCAGCTGGAGCAATTTAAGATTTGCCTCTGTTTCCAAAATTCTTACGTATAAAACTTTTAAAGTCAATCTTCATTTTGTTTCACTGTTTTCGTCTCTAAAAGAAAATAATCCTGTAGCACCGAGCGCTTCCTTCTGGGCCAGGGTCAGGGGCCAGTGTGTCCAGAAAGAACAGTGATTAAAGCTACTGGTTTTATCCACGTCGACTTAGGTGTTTCCTCCTGCACGTTACTCGGCTCTCTGCAGTAGCGATCACACACATGACTATTGGCTAGTTTTTAAGAAGCCTTCCAAACATGACATATTTTACTTTTTGGCCTTCTAAAATAAAAATTATTGTTATGATATTTTGCAAGTGAATTCAAGTCGACATCCAGAAAAGGCAAGAAACTAGTTTCTCCATGTGACTGTTTAGAGTTGGGGGTGCCCTCCGATCAGCCAGACAGGCGTTACTGGAGCTTTACAGTTCCCAGGCTCTTTCTCACAAAATCTCCTCCATTTACTACAATTTTGCCTCATCCCTTCACCATTGTCAAACCCTCTGCCATGTAAATTACTCTATTAATTTAACTCGATTGCTACGACCTATCCGATAAATTCTGCAAAAAGATCTAGTTTAGCATCACGTAACTTCTCACATATAAGAAAGAAATTAGTGAGACAGGCTGTTCTTAGTAATAAAAACAATATGTGCATAGTATACAGTACTGGAAAAAATAGCTATTTTCATTAAGTCTTAATTGAGAAAGATTTGAAACCAATTTATTTCCTTAAATAGTATCATATGTCTATGTCAGGCAAAGTTAAAAGATATTTGCAAAGCTGGACTCTTTCAAAGCTAGTTTATCCAAAGGGCATTTTAATGGGCGGATACTGGGGAAGCAGCAGCGGCAAAGGAGAAGCACGCTCAGGGTGCCCCACACCGCCACCTACTCTGAATGAATGCCATCGCAAAGCCACGACACTCACTGGCAATTTATCTGTGAACTTGGGCAGGCTATCTTGTGAGACAGCTTCAAAAGAGATTTGCAGGGCTTGTTTCTCTTTTCCTTTGCTCTGTAAAGTATAAAATTGAGCACAGGATTTTAAAGGCCAGGCTTTTCCCAACCTTAGAGTACGTGTCACCTGCCCTTTGACCAATTATAACAACTGACGGTTTTCACTTGATGCTCAATAAAGTTAAATGATCACTATAATGATAAAAAAAATTAAAATACGGATTCAACAGAAAGATCGAGCAGTTGTTGGCTGGTTCATTGATGACAGGTAAAAAGGGAAGGATGACAATTTTTAAAAGACAAGATTATAAAATAAATGCCAACCAAGGCTTTCCATGTTAAAATATTAGACCAGAAGAGATATTTGACTTAAATCTCTCCTTAACAAATGATTGAGTGAGATTTCTTTGCATGTCCAACAGGACAAGATGGTAACTCAACAGGCTGACATAATCAAAACAGCTTCCTAGATAAAACAGTACTTCTTCAAAGCTTTTTGGGGAAGGCTTAGAAAAAGGAAAGCTTCTACTGATGATGAGCTGCTCCACAACTCTGTCCCGTTACCACGTTAATTTCACCTTTCCTTCAGGATTTTCCCCACTATATTTAACCTCTAAACCACACCTATGTCTGGGGATACGATTACTCCCCGTAAGACATGGGCAAACTCTTACTTCCTATGCTTCTTCATAGCATAGCGAAAACATGCTGATATTTCAAAAGAATTTTCTAAACATTAATTAAGAAGATTAAAAACACTCAGAAACATTAAAATGAACCAATTACAAAATATTTACTTTCTATAGTCCTGGTAGTTAACTATGTTTGTAGACTCTGATCTATTTCATGTCTTACTCAAGACCTTAGCCAAAGCACTCTGTTTTAGTTACCTGGTTCACTAACCAAATAAACAAGCATAATGTGGAGCTTATTTGAAAACATAGGCCACTTATTTATGGTCTAGTAAGTGATTCACTTCTTCATCCAAGCTGTTTCTGCAAAGTCACCTTCATCTTACACAAAATTAGAGAGTCCCCGAGATCATTACGGACAAGGACCCAAGAGACCTCCATTTCTCAACCTACAGAAAATGAAATATTATTAGGGAGTTGCTACCCACTGGTCTACTTATTCTGAAGACGAGGCCTTCATCTGTACATTTTTAAAGAATTCTAATCCTTAAACTGTACTGCATTTTAAACTGTACTAAATACATGGAATCTCTGGAGATTTTTGTTGTCGTTTGTTCTTTATTATAAATGTAATAATCCTCATTGCCAAAATTCGAAGGTACAGAAACTCATACAGTAAAATGGAAAACTAAAAAAACCAAACAATGGAAGTCCTTTCTTTTCCCATAAAAAAGGACTCGATTATAAATGATAACATTCAGTTTTGCCCACCTGCTGGAAAGATCAAAGTCTAATAAACAGACGTAAACACAACATGAAAAAATTATTTAGAACCATTTCCATGAGAACTGGCTGTGACATACTGAGATATTTCCATGGAAACTTCAAGAATACACTTCCCGAGAGTTTTTATAAAATGAGCATCGGTTTTCATTGCTCTGGGATGCTCGGATGTACCTTTCTCTCAAGGAATCTTTTCTTGTTTTTTTTTTTTCCAGCCATATGATGGTAGGACAGATAAGATGCTGAGTAAAATCTGATGACTCACAAGCATACAGAGGGCCTAGCACGTGCCGGCCACACAGAAGTTCTCAGCAAAGCTCTGATGAGCAAGTAATTATTTGCACATGTGTAAGCGGAACATGACTGTGCATTCTCAGGCTACCTTCGGCATCTCCATAATCTCTAGCTTTGCCATTACAGAAGAAAGAGATCTGCCAGAAGCTCCTTTAGACAGAACCACGAAGAAATATTTCCATGGCAGTGATCTAAAAGCACAGGCCTTTCTCTATCTCCTCTGAGACAGAAAGTATCCCAAAGTTTATAACATACTTTCCTGCCTCATTAAGCAGAACTTTCATTATAGGACTTAGCCTCTATTGGATGACTCACAGCCATAATCCATAAAATTGAGTTCGACACAACATTTGCTGAATATCCACTATTTCAGCATAATAGCAGGTTTTCCGAAGGCATAACAATGACTAACTGTGGCTTCTGCACTTAAGAAAGTGACAAACCACTCTAGGAGCCCGACCATGCTCCCACCTATCAATAATACAAGTGACTATGGTCTCTGGGGACACTGAAGGGAGGCAGAGAACTGATGCTGGGATCACTGACGTGAGATGGAGCCAGCTGCCCGGGGAAGGTGGTCGCTAGGCTTTCGGGGTGAAGAGCCTGGACTTGGAGCGCAGACACCTGTAAGCGGCAGACCCTGCCTTTATCTCACTAAGCTGTGTGGCTCCAGCCAGATGGCACCAGCAGAGTGAAGATGACAGTAACAACCCTACCTGCACACGTCAAGTAATCTTCGGAATTAACTGATGGAAAGGCAGATTTTTAAAATGTGGGTTACAGAAGCTAGTAGGTCATGACAATCATTTACAAAATTAAACGGAAGATAAAAAAATCCAATAGAACAGAAAATACCAGAGTGCATCAGGTGCAGCTAAGTGTCAGTTTTGTTTAGGAAGCTTTGTTTTGTGTGTGTGTGTGTGTGTGTGTGTGTGTGTGTGTGTGTCCTGAATCGTGGTTATAAAATGTATTTCCTATTGTAAGTCATTAAAAAAAAAGACTGGAAACCACAGGCGCAAAGCATTTAGCACATAGTGGCTAGAGTGTAGCACGTGCTCAAAATGGCGGAAAAATTTATATGGCGTTTAAGTTGAGCCTTCAGAGTGGGCGTGTTTACACGGGAGAATGAAAGGGAGAAGGCAAGGAGGACCCAACATGCACTCTCTCTCACACATACACACTCACACGCACATGGCCTGGCTTAGATTTTGGGTGCGGGGAAGGTTAGTAGGATATGAGGCTAGACAGGGTTGGAGCTGGATTGTGGAAATCTGTACAGGTCACCTTGAGGATTTCGAACCTTTTTTTTTTAGGGAAAAAGGGAAAGGTCATCCAAGAAATGATGGGTTTTCACAGGGAGTGACATGGTCAGATCTAGAATCTGAAAGGTAAGTACGACGGTGATGTGGACAGCGGACTGGGAGCGGAAGGCTTTGACTTAGCCTTCCACTGGTGATGGAAGGTGACTTAGTCTGGGCTCCCCAGGCGAGGACCTGAACCCAGGCAACGGTGGTGGGTGCGAAAGGAGGGAGAGACTAAAGATTTTGCGGAGACAGGATCCTTATGACACAATGTCACTTTGTGATGCTATTTTTTCTGGTCATTATACCCTTTCATCAGGTAGAATTCTTCACCTCCTGCAAGCCAGGTATAAAATGGTGACCATCTCTGGTGCTTTCTGCCCTCTCTAGAGCTAGGACCTCCTCAGGAAGGACACTCTGTCCTCTATGACCACAGTCCCATGGTTGTCATTAGAGCTGTTCCCCAAACATTCCAGTGTTCCTGTCCTCTGGGAACATATCAGGGTTGAACTTGCTAGTTCCCTTGCAGTCGTGAGAGGCCGAGTGACGAATTCTGGCCATGATCTGTGCTGGAGCGTTTCATGCCTATGTCAGACTCTCAAGAGATTTCATTCTCTCAGCCATGAAACCTGCCTGGGTCCTTCCCAGAGTGAAGCTAAATCTGAACAGAGCTACCACCAACTCACGACTTATGTGACTGGGAGAGAAAAATCAAACTGACTGTTGGTATGGATCGCGGAGATTTCAGGCTTGTTTGTTACGCAATATAACTCAGCATCTCTCGACTGACACACCCAGAGCCTGGCTCCGCCCACGGCCCAGAGCTGTGCTTTACCTATACGTGCTGTGTAAATGAAGAGATGATTACGTGACCAATCAGATAACGAGTAGGGAGGGAGAAGGGGAGTCAAAGGTAGCTCTAAGGCTTCCGGTCAGAACCCAAAGGGTCCCGTTAGACACAGGAAGACAAGGCGGGCAAGAACGAGTTTGGCTCTGGAGATGTCGGAGGTGAAGTCTGGCTGGGGTTCCATGAAGACGCGGATGGTAGAAAGTCGGAAATACAGGACTGGCTGGTTCTCTTAGATTGTCAGGGTTTGCGATAAAAAATCTGAACTCCTTAACTTCCGATGATAGTTAAATTATGAGAATCGATTCGGTGATTCGTGGAGAATATGAAAAGAGGACAGAGGAAGCGTATTGAAAAATGACCACATCTAAGGGCGAGGGTCCTGGGAGAGGGAGCAACGAGAGAAAGGATAAAATGATAACGGAAGCTAAGAAAAGTAAATCTACAATAAACAGCAATATTCAGCATGCTGTGCTAAAGCTTAGAAAGGTAAAACGTTAGCTCTTCCTAAGAGGTTGTGGATTTTCCAACCGGGACATCCATGGAGGCTTCTGGAACAACGAGCATTGCAAAAAAAAATATGATTTATATAAATGTAGATGGTCAAGCTAGATACGATCTGCCTGATTCCATCACTGCACCCCTTTTTGACTTGAGGTTCCTGGATATTTCGGGGTCTCTGAGGCCCCCTCCCCCTTGTCCCCGGCCCAATGTGGCTTCAGTAAACGCACTCTCGGGAGAGTTAAGAGGCGAACACACCTGTCGCTTCAGACCGAAAGCTGCCTGGCCCTGGCGGAGGTCACTTTCTTCGCTTCCCAGAGCGCTCGCTTCATTCTAAGTCGGGGGCTACCGCATGGAGAAGTAATTCCTGAAAGTCTCCTGGATATGAAGATTATTGGCATGTTCTCATCTGCTCACTAAGCAGCATCTATTGAGCACCTACTGTGTGCAAGAACAAGATAACGTGATCCTCTGAAACTGGAAAAACTGCTGTGGATTCCAGCTCACTGACACACTCATTTAAGCGTTCCGATTTTATTCTTCATGAATGAGAAGCTCTCAGCTCTGCAGGAATCAGTTTAGTTAGTACTGCAAAATGGACAATTCCTATACCCTAGTGCCCGTTTGGCGTATAACAGAGTTCACGGACTGCCTTTACGTAGGGAGGGGGCGTTAGGAAATCAAGCTTAGCTCACGTCTTCGGATTCCCATTGCCGAGCACAGTGGAGATGAATTTATCACAATGAATCGATCGCCCAAAGCATTCCATATTCAAATTAATAGCCATGGTCTATAAATTATATGGACGAGTCCCTGAATCAAGTGAAGTGAGATTTTGCTGTCCGATCTCTGACCGGGGAGGTCGATGTCCCATTTGGTCCCTCTCTGAGAGATTCACGTGTTCCCAGGTGCACTTTGAGACAATCAGTCTTTAGAAGAATTTACAGTCTCTTGTCCCGCCACACGCGAAGTTTCAATTTCTAATGCCTTTCGCTAAGCTGACCTGGGAGAACACCACGAGACAAATGCCTGTGATTAGACGATGTATTTTACACACAGGGAAAAGAGTCTTTTAACAAGGCCCGTTCCCAGGGAAGGGAGACAAAGTGGGGATTTTGAGAAAACGTACATTGGCAAGGTTAACTGAGGGGCTCGTCTAAAGAAGATGAAATCCAGGGCTGCTGCGTCCTGATTCACCCTCCCATGCTCTACATTCCAGTATGAAGTCATTTCAAAGAAAAAAAAAAAAAACCTTAGATACAGGAGCGAGAAAAACACAGAGCTTGGACTGCCCTCTGGTGTTTGCTCTGACACATTGGACGACATGTAAAAGCCTCCGAAAACGTGACGGCATCTAGTTTTCTGACTTAAAATGAAATTTCAGAAACTAAAGATGGAAAAATACCCCTTTTCATTAATTTCTAGTTTCTTATTCATTTCATGTGAAAAACAGAACAACAGCTGGGGTTTCCGAGGGTTTACCTCTGGAGAAGAGTATGAGTTCTCTCTGATCTTCACTTGTAATGCTCTTATTTTACTTTAAAAATAGGCCTTGTCTACAAAATCTCTGCACCTCCCCCTCAATTCTGCTGTCAACCTGAAGCTGCTCTAAAAAATTAAGTCTGTTAACAAAGTCGGCCTCGTGGTCTTAAACGGTGTTTGAAGCAGATGAACGGCTGCGTGCACGGAAGGGGTGGGGTGGAAGCCGCTCGGGGTCGCTTCGCTCTGCTGAGGACAGCTCTAGGGTTCTGGACCCTCCGTGCGAAGCCTGATACATGGCGCTGCCCAGCAGGCCACAGGCGTCTGTGATGATCACAGCCTTAGGTCTAGGTGTTTTTAAATATGAACGAAAGCCAGCACAGAGGCACCTATGGGTGGTTGCAGGACATTAACTGGGCGAGAAATTCAGTTGTTGTCCCCACCTCTTCTGGTTGGCTTGATGTCACTGCTGTGGCTTTGGGGGGGTCTTGCCGAGAAGGTACTAGGTGGTTGAACCTCACTGTTCTGTGCCTGGAGAGGCCGTGGGTCTCCCTGGGCCAATCATTTCTACTCCGCCCTACAGACTGTTTGGTGGCATTTTCAGGATGGTGACACTCCCTTTTTGTGTGGTATGGCATTCACAGGCTGGGAGGGTAGGGACTAATGTGGCTGGCCCACGGCACCCATGAATGGGGCTCACTGATCGAAGCCTCAGTCACTCAGGACTAACGTCAAATTGGCCAGGTCAGGGTTTTCGGTTCAGAGATAAGGTTGGCAGGAAAGGTGGCGTAAGCTGCGGTGTTTCCCGCCCTCTGCTAGGCTCTTTCTAGCCTGCTGGAGTCAAAATAGCAAGTGTGAGTCCTACAGCAAATAGGTGAATGAATGAAGATATAAAAGCACTTTGAATTCTACTGGAATATGGGTATTCTCACTTCAGGAATAATTTTGTCTCTCTTTGGTAAAATGGTGACACGTTAGGGGTAACGAGAGGGGTCCTCAGTGAGCTGCCTCCTGGTAGAAGATTCCAGCTGCCCAGCATCACATCTCTGCATCCACACTGCTTTGTGTCTCTGGGCTTTGCATCTCAGGGTTCAGCAGGTGAGAATATGTTTGAAAACAAATAAAGAACCTGCAGAAAGTTCTGGAACGCAACTCTGACCATTTCACACTTAAATCTATTTTGACTCCAGAGGCGCCACTGCTGACATATGAACGGCAGAACATACAACTTGAGATTTCAGCAGAGAGGTGAACCTCGGTGAGGTGCACGCACACGCTCACCTTGGTCTCCCCACCGTCACCCATGCTCACTGTCTACAGTGCCACCAGGCCTTGGGGTCCCCTACAGACTCTAGACTTCGGAAAACATCACTTTAATTAAGAGATTAATTAATAAGTTAGTTCGGCCTTGAAAAGGAAGTTCTGACACATGCTATAAAATGGGTGAACCGTGAACGCTTTAGCGAGGTAAGCCAGTTGAAAAAGGAAAATACTGTGTGATTCTACCTATATGAGGTCCCTAGAAGAGTCCAATCCATAGGGACAGAAAGCAGGATGCTGGCACCAGGAGTTGTGGGGAGGAATGAGGAGTTAGTGTTTAATGGGCGCAGAGTTTCAGTTGGGAAGATAAAAAAGTTCTGGAGACGGATGGTGGTGATGGTTACACAACCACGTGAACGTCCGCGCCATTAAACTGTACACTGGCTATGGTAAAAATGAGAAATTTTGTTACGACGTTTTACAGCAGTAAGACCAAAGTTAGTTTGCATACTCCCTCCACAAATACTTATTGAATTGCTATGCATGTCAAGTTCTATGCTGGGGAGCTGGGAGGTTAAAAAAAAAAAAGGTAGATTAGACACGGTACCTACCTCAGAATTTGTCATAAAAATTTCTATGAAAATATCATAAATTTTGATGAACTGTTTGTTTTATTCTCTCCAAAATTTCCTTTTTGTATCTGGTCTGAGGGGTAGTTTACCTCTACAGGTGTTATTCAGTGGTAATAATATTAATGATAATAAATACTGCACCTTGAAATATTAAGTACTCTAACTTTTAACTCCTTCACAATGAACTGAACTGACTATTATAATTGTAAGAGTCACAAAACCTCATTGAAGCCCCTCGTTTCTAACACAACAGGTTTGCTGTGGCTCCTTCTGTAGTAGGGGGGAGTGGGGGGCAGGGCAGGAAGGCAGGGGGAAGGGGGAGGTGGCGGGGGGAGAGGGCGGGAGGGAGGCGGGGAAGGCATGAAGCGCATTTAGGGACGAGGCCAACAGCAAAATCAATAGGTGTTGTCCGCTGACTATTAATTAAGGCACAATTAAGACCTCTGCATTTTGAGCTTGATGAGCCGGCTGGCAGTTTTGTGGGAAGTCACCAAATAAACACTAATTCTAGACAACCGTGTCCCTGCCTATGACGCAGAGGTGTATCTTCGAATGAGGCGTACGTGGGGATGTTGCTCTGTCCGTGGAGACGAAGGGAGAGAAACGGAAGCACCGGACGCCCCGGGAAGGTGGGAGACGGAGGGGGGGGGCTGTGCTCCAGACGCGTGGCCGCAGCGCGTGGCCGCAGCGCGTGGCCGCAGACGCAGACGCTGGAAGGGCACGTGGCCGTTCGCCAACTTACTGTGGGGTAGGGGTGCGAGCAGAACACAGTGTACTTTCTGATGACGCCGTTCAGCTTGAGTGGGGGCAGCCAGGACACAAAGACCATGGAGGCTGAGGCCGCAGCCGCCTTGACGCCCGCGGGAGGACCTGGAACTAGAAGAGCCATGTGTTTAGTCACAAGGACGGGGCATCCGCCCGGCGCTCAGGACGCTCCGCCCGACGCGACCCCCTGGGCCGGCAGGCCCGGCCGCGCCCGCTGCTCAGCTGCTCAGGAGCCAGTGTCATGGGCGGACCTGTGTCCCCTCAGAACCCACGCGGAGAAGCTCTAACCCCCGGGACCTCAGAATGTGGCCTTATTAGGAGGCGGGGTCTTCACAGAGGCAGTCAAGTGAAAATACAGCACCAGGGTGGGTCCTGATCCAACATGACTGGTGTCCTTGTGAAAAAGGGGAATTTGGACACAACATGCAGAGAGAGAGGACGGTGTGAAGACACGGGGAGGAGGCGGCCATCGATCCGCCGAGCAGAGAGGCCCGGGGCAGAGTCTCCCTCAGCCTCAGTGGTGGCCAGCCCCGCAACACCTGGATTTTGGACTTCTGGGCTCCAGAACCATGAGACAGTACTTTGTCGCTGAAGCCCCTGGGTCTTGTGGCTCTTCGTTACAGCAGCCGTGGGCAGTGACAGAGGATCTGAGCCCCATTGGGCCCTGTCCTCGGGCGAGTCCTCTGCGAGCCTCGTTTTAGTGAGAAAGGTCAGCCAGCATCCCCTGGACACCTGACCACCCAGATATCTGGTCAGTGCCCTCTCTCTCCACGACCCTCCAGGTAACACGATCGTCCCGGCCTGCCTCCCGCAGAAATCCTGTCACGTGGATCTCGTCGGAATGCCCCTCGGTCCTACTGTTTCCTCGTAGTCACTTTCCATCCAAAGACCCCACTCGTCCCCCTCGCCCCTTGGTTGTAAATTCCCATATTTACTGCTGGCATTCGGAGGCGAATCTGTCCCCTCGCTGCAAAATCCCGCTGGTGGCAGACGCCGCACCTGCCTCCGCAGTCCCCAGGGAGCGTGTGCCTCGCTGTTCCTAAACTCGTGCCACGGCTCCTGTGTCTCTAACAGAACTAACGCTATCACTTGGAGTCCCATTTTCCGGGGACCGTTCCCCGCCCATTTCAGGTTCTGGTGATTTCCTGCCTCTGAAGAGCTGGCGAATTTAGCTCCCGGGTCACTGTTGTTTCTGCTGCGGGTCTGGGCTCCAAATGGGCTGGGGATGTACCTCCTGCCTCCTAAGTTCAGAGGAACGAGGGGGAATCATCTCGGCCATCAGAGACTGAGCCTCCTGCCCAAAAGCCTTTGCAGTGGCGCCTCGTTTGGCTCAGGAGGGTACGGCACTTTTTATGAGTATGGATTTTCGTGTCAGATTCAGTTTGTCTAGATGACAAGCTTCCCTCTGTAAACCGTCTAAGAAGGCAGAAAACGGTGTTGACAATATTAAGCATAACTTGAGAGTGAGACGGCGGGCACGCGCCCCTCCCCCTCCTCGTGTTTTCCAGGTCACAGAGGGAGGAGGGGATGAGGTGGGCAGGGCACAGGGGGAAGAGGACAGTGTTCCTAAAAGAAAAGCCTGGAGGCTCTTGCTTTGTTCTTCACTGGCCTGTCTGCGTAGAGGGCAGGTCCCACCTTGATGGGAGTCTTGACTTTCAAACCCATGCAAGGCCCCCGCCAGCGCCTGGAGGACCCCGTGTGCCTGCTCCACCAACAGCATCGCTGTCCAGTAAGTGTGTCTGGGGCTGAGTGTGTGTCTCATCATTGCCACCTTCTTCTCTAGGTCAGAACGACAAACTGATGACTCTGGTGGGGGTATACATGGAGGGGATACAGTCTCCACGTGAATGGATAAATCATGGTATCAGTTTCTGTCAAGCCCCGCTGACAGCAGAGGGTCTAGGAAAGGAAACACGTAAGCCATCAACCCTAAGGGATTAGTAAGCCCTTGGGAGCAAGGCAGCGCTGTCCTGAGTACGGAGGGTGTCTGTGTGTAGCTTTCCCATAGGAGAGGCCAACAGCCAAGATGTCCACAAATTCCCACCCGGTTCAGAGCCACAGGTTCCTCCTGAACACCCAGGACAAGCAGACAGTCACTTGACACTTCCATGCTAATGGATGCCCCAGGCTACTCAACACTCTTCCTTCCTCTTCTATAAAGCAACCTCCTGGTTTGGGTCCCCCATGTCCGCCATGCCAAACTCTCCCTCTGACGAGCTTCTTCCCAGGAGCTCAAGGACCTTGACCATAACAACTGGAGTCACCGCTCAAAAGGAGCCAGTCACGCTCCTTCCCACTGTTTGTGACAACTGTACTTGGCACAGGGATGTGATTTATTCATATGGAATCCAATGGAACATGAGTGTGAAGGAAGCTGTTTCTATGACAATTAATGGAACTTCTCTGGAAAAGCTTTCTAAGGTAAATTAAAAAAAAAGGCTCAATTAGGTTTGAGCAAGACCAGTGAGCAGAGTGGTACACATGGCAAACATCAAAACAAACAGATTTAAAACATCAAATCAACAAAAAGATTGTTGGCAAATGACAATATGCTTTTGCTCTACTGGCAAGAAACTTAAACTGGAAATTTCTTATGATCCATGATGAATATAGCTCATGGAATGAAAGATGACACAGTCACCCAGAATTCAAAGAGCTTAACTGCTTAGACAGTGGTTAGAAAATAAACCTATATTTATATGTTTTAAGTTCAAATACATGTTTACGATATGTCTCTTGGTCGCGGTAAAATTCAGTGATTTCTTGCTTTAGTTAGTTATTTCCATTAACTTGTCTTGGCCACATCAGGTCAAAAGGCTTTCACTGCACTCCCTATGTAAACACTGACCTGGCTCCACGTACGCTGATTTATAATCTACCTTGTGCGATCTCTCCTTGTATGGTGATTAGAATTTTGTTCAATAAAATAATAACTACATAGAAACTTTGGGGAACAAGACATTTTGGAAATGTTTTCTGGGTTGCTGAGCCAAAACTTCAAGAGCTAGAATTCAGAATTTACTTCTGCTTTGGACTACACAATAACGGTCTGAGGTGTGGGCCTGCAGCCCCCCTGCGGGCTGTGTCCCTCCTCTGCCACCTGGTTCTATGTGCTGGGCGAGTTCGTTAACTTCTCTAATCAGCTGTGGTTTCCTCGTCATTAGGGCTGAGTTGATGATTACACTCTTTATCATTTTACTGCTAAAATTATGATAATTCACGTAAAGAAGATGGAATCCAGCATACGATAAGCGCTAAATAAATCCTAGTATCATTTGTAAACACTGTCATCATTTCCTTATTTTGCGCATCACTAAGGGATCCCAGCCTTTACTTTGTGACTCAGTTTTGAGTTATCAACAGAAGAGGGTGAGAATTGCGGAAGACAGAGATGAGGTAGGACAGTCTGCCTGGGACCCATTTTCTTAAAACATTCCTTGTCATCAGACTGCATTTCAGTGACCTGTTTTTTTTTTGCATGTGAAGGGATGGGCAAGCTCAAGCAGTTCCGTGACCTCCTGGCCATTGAATAAACTTCAGACTTCGGGTTTGACTGGCAGAAGGAAGGCGTGGCACAGAGGCATCTCTTGCATGTTCTCCTGATGGGCTTGGACCTGATTCCCTGCGCGCCTGACGCTCTTACAGCTACAAGCCAAGTGCCACTGACATCTCCACGGATTCCCAGGCGCCTCAGACCTGCCACGTTCCCAACAGAGCTCATCATCTTCTGTCCTAAGCCTGACCTCCGTCTGTCCCACATCACAGGAAATGACACAGCCATCTCGTTTGCAGAAGCCAGAACCTAGAATTCTCTTCCCACCTCAGACCCCTCCGTGGACGTGCAAGGCTGCTGTGCCCCGTACACCTCCCCGTGGACGTGCCAGGCCAGTGGCTGGGCTCCTGCCGGGCTCGGTGTTCCGCTACATTGGACCCCTCTGCAGGTCCCTGGATGTGGCATGCTTTTCCCTCCCCACCCCCAGGACCTCCTTACATGATGATCTAGGGTTTTGAGTGCTATCTGTCTGGTTTTGAAGAAGCAAACTTCAATGCTGTGGGGAGGCCACGTGACAGGGAATGGTGGTGGCCTCTGTGAGCTGAGGAGATGGTCTCAGCACTCAAAGAACATGGGACTGGATTCTGCCAACAACCAGGCAGTGCGGGCAAGGTCCTGAGCTCAGGCAAGACCCTGATTTCAGCCTGTGAGACCCCGGGCCAAGGACCTGGCTACCCGAACTTGGACCCCAGACCCATGACAACAGCAAGACAATACGTTTGTACTATTTTAACGTAATAAGTTTGTGGTAATTTGTTACACAGCGCAGAACATGAATCCACACCGTTAGGACCTCTATTCATGTATCTTAATCAAACATCAGAGTTGGTGATCTGAAAAAATACTGCCTTGAAGTATAGCAGAAGTCCGAGTGCCTACACAGACACTTCAGCCCGCTTCCCTTTCGTCATGGTCATTTCTCTGGTCTTGGCGACGAGGCAAAGGCAGAGGCGTGTGTGTGTGTGTGTCTATGTGTGTAGTGTCTTATGTGTTTAGGGCCTGTGCGTGTGTAGTGTGTGTGTGAGTGCTGTGCTGTGTACGTGTGCATGCATGCCTGTGAATATGTGATCCCCGCGGGATCCACCTGAACCCCAGCTTCACAGTGGCCTGAGCCTTGAGCAGATGACACACTATTGGACAGATGTATCCACACCAGTTGTCACAGCCAAGCAATGCACACGTGGCCCTCCGCTCGTCACACTGCAAACATGGACCTCTGCTTGTCACATTGCACATATGGCCCTCCGCTTGTCACACTGCACACATGGCCCTCTACTTGTCACAATGCAAACATGGATCTCTGCTCGTCACATTGCACACGTGTCCCTCTGCTTGTCACACTGCCACAGCTACTTCCGCACCGCCCTTACTAGAGCAGTGGGTTCCAGACATCTTCAAGCGGACGCACCTTTTAACTGGACTATTGCATGGGAACCAATTGCAACTCAAGAGGAGGTTGGGCGACTCTCCTTAAGGCGGAGTGGGGAGCACGGAGCCCGCAGGTGGCCATGGACAGCAGACACCTGCACAAGAAACGCTGCAGAGGAGGGGCTTTGAACCCCCAGGGCAGAGGGCCTTCAGGGACAATGGGTGTGCGCCGCTGTTGCTCTCCTTGCTGCCACACGGAGCATGCTGTGGCACCGTCACATGCCAGAGGACTCTGGACTCCTAAGCAGCCCTGACATTAAGTGATTAATTAATCGGTGGCCTTCCCATGGCACACAGTGCCTTCAGTGTCTGTTGAGGGGCAGCGATACTGTAGTTAGGCGCACACACACACACACACACACACACACACACACGGAGTCCATCGTTTTTAAGGTGCACTGAGGTGCAGTTACATAATCATCTGAAAATATACCATCCATGCCTGTAAGAGAATTTATGACTCCGGATACGGGTGGGCAGAGGGCTCAGGGCCACCCTGATGTCTGCTTATTTTCGACTCACTCTTAGCTCTGCTTTCAGATGTCCCACCAAAGAGATTATCAATCATGGGAGCAGGTGGCAAAGGTCACGTGTGACACCCCCATCGGCCTTGTCATACAGTGCCTTACAGAGATTCACGTGTACAAGCGAGGAACTCAGTAAATCTCTGAACTTAGACACACCATCTCTATTCATCAAAAGTGTTTACTTTTGCAGAAAAGGATCAGGGCTGAAACTACCTCATGCCTACAGAATGAAAATAACAATCGAAAAATTAACAGGTTACATTTTGTTTGTGTTCTCTTTTCCCACACCTTTGCTTGGAATATAATCTTGGCGAACAAAGTGGTATGAGGGCTTCACAAACGTTTTAGAATTCAGAGTTAGTTGTTTTGTATTTAAAGCCAGAAAGCCAGACAGTAGATAACCTTTGGTGTTCTCACAGCATAATAAAGGTACAAATTCTCAGTGACTGGGCAATCCTGGGAAAAGAATCTGAAAGTGTGACAATTCTCACAGACCCTGGGGATACGTCCACAGACCTGAGACTGTATTTATGGATCCACGACTTTGTTCACGGACCTAAGAATATGTCTAGCGATCAAGAATTCTTACAGAGGCTGAGAAACTGCTTAAGGGACAAAACCTGTCCTCCAAATAAATATTTCAGTTGCAAATTACCCCTTGTGGAAGGAAATCTTTTGTCTTATTTTTGACTCTATTTTATTATCTAGTTTTATTTATTATTTTATTCTGTTTTTGTATGTTTGAGTAGGAAGTGACATTTTTTTTTCCTTTTTAAGATGATCAATGACCTAACATCATTATCTAAAATTCTGGCCCTCCTTACACTGAGGGGTTAGAGACCCTAGTTTAAAAATGTAGTGGGTGTAGAGGACCAAACTGAATGTTTGTTAACGTATTAATATTTCTTTATTTGTGAGAATATCAATAAACACTGAAACTTCAACCTGTGCCTAGAATAGCATCTTATTGAGCAAGAACTTAATAAATGTTGGCAATTATTATTTTACTGGAATTTTATCCACATTTTTAATAATTTAATTGAAGTTGGCAGTCTATTCCAAACTTCAAAAATATAAGACTTCCTAGAATACTAAACAGGATCTATGTCCTTAATTTTATTAAGCATTTCGTCTATGATAATTAGGCTTTGTCCCTTCTTTCAACAAGACACAAAACTGCATTCAGTTCTATAAACAGCCTAAATGTCTATCTGTATTAGATAGGAAGTCTGTAGAGGTGGCTGGCATAATTCTTCACCATTTTTAAATTAGTGAATTTTTCATGTTAATCTGGGAGATAAACTTATTATTACTTCAGTTTTCCTCTCCTTCCACCTAATTTCCACTCTGCTTCTTTTTAAGAAATGCCAATGATTTATTCCCGGTAGATAACGACACGCAGTTCTGTGTCGCTGTCCCGCACACCAGCACACGTGGAATTCTTCCTCGCCTCCCTGGGGTAACTGGGAGACCCAAGGCAAGACCCTGTATAACAATCACATCCCACACACCACCAGCACCAGACGTGAAAGCAGAGAACTGATGGACGACATGGACTTAGGGTTAAGGCTCAAGTTCTGACACAAAACTTGATGCTTGGTGAGACTGGAGGGTTAATTAGAGATTGATCCCAAATGACCAAGTCCGTGAGAAGCTGTAGAGCCTCCCCCTCCCATCGGAGTTCTGTACATCCTTCTGAAAACGCGGGTGTCAAAATTCATGTTGCTGATCAATTTGCTCTTTAAATAATAATTTCGGTGACATCTGTGTTATTGCTTAGCAATGCAAAAGAATGTTCCACCTCTGCTCTGAAGGAGTAGAGATCAAATAATCAAATATCTAGTGTCAGGAACCATCCCACTCCGTGTCAGGCGAGGTGTTTGCACACATCACTTCACTTTTCATATCTTAATTCTGTGCAGTCTGATCGTTATGGAAATTTTGTACATGAAGGCAGTCTGAGAAGATTAGGTAAGGTGCCCCAAGTCCCGCGGGCAGCAGGTGACAGAGCATCTATGCGTGGCTCTTTGTCTATTACATTTTAGAAATTAAATGAGAGCTGTCTTCACGCAGGACATGGCTTTGTAGGTTTCTCTATTAGTGTGACTTCCTAATGGCACTGCATTCTGACCTGAGATTTCTCTGGATGACCCAATTTCTTTGAGCAGAGTTGGCTGACACCTGCACATGCCTGGGAAGAGTCACCTGTATGTTCTGGAAAAATTGCACTTGATGAGGATTAATCTGTGTGCAGGGCTAGATGAGAGATGGGCTAGAGGGACCGTGAAAGTAACATGTAAGGGTGGACAGACGGGACTGCGGTGGGACCAAGGCCGGGTTTGCCGAGGTGAGAGCGGAGGGGAGATGGGGGGTGGTGGGCCGTGACTGTCAGGGGACAGAGGTGCCGAAGAGGAGAGTCTGTCCAGGCCCCCGAGCGTGAGTCCTGAGCTTTGCTTCCACGGGACAGATGTGGATGGGGTGACAGCATGTTTGACAGCTCACGTGGTGAACAGGCCGCAGACACCAGGCCGGCCAATACATGGGAGGTGCTGGGCGACGGGTGAACGCTGCCCCACCGCCAGCCCGCCAGCCTCCTGCGGAACAGGGTCCTGCGAGGAAGACCGATGGGCTGCAGAGCTCAGTCAGCACGGAACGCAGGAACCCTGGGTCTGATCTCCGCCCTCCCTCTGCTACAGCTCTGCTCCCGCGTCGGGGGCTCCACGTAGGGATCAGCTCGGTGTCGGCAGCCCCTTCCTTTATTAAGGTGGAGGCTGCCTTTCTCACTCTTGCTGTACTATTTATTGGAACTTAAACTGTTTCTCAGGCTTGGCTAAGGCTCCTCAGAGTTCCCCTCCAAAATAATCCGAAAGCTATCTGCCATGCAGTTTTTGTAGCTTTGGGACATCGTCACGTAACAGTCCAAATTGTGTGGAATGGTAAGAATTAACGGTCTAACACAAAGTGCGCCCTGATTTAAAATTTGACTAAATTGTGATGAATTTTTATAAAAAAATTAAGAAACCAACATGAAGCTCTCGAGTTAAGGGCTTATTCTAAAGTGATTCTAAAGCTGACGCAGAGTAACATGACTTACGTTGTTACGTGATTTTCAAGTGGCAGGATGGAAATAACCAGAGCTTATACTTAATGGCTGCGCAGTCCCCAAACTTATTCTAACGGGATAGAAAGCACGTGTGGCAAGTATTACATCTCTGAGATAAAAGGCATTTTTGTTTAAAATAATATTTGTCTAAAAACAAGTGGCAGAGGAAGAGAGAAACAGCGGGTAAACTCGATGCAGGCGACGCAGGGAGCCGAGGGGAGTGCTTGACAGGGCAGCGAGTGTCCCGCACGGAGCCGAGCCGAGTCGGGGCGGGCGGACGGACTTGGGGGCGCTCTCTGACCGGCCCCCCGCCTGCAGCCCCGGCCCAAGGACGTGCCACGTGGCGGGAACCAAGCGCTCTCTCCCCGCCCCCGCACCTGCCCCGCTGCTCACCATCCTCTTTGGTCCGCGTGAAGATCTGCTCGCTTCGGACGCCGTCCCCCGCGCGGGTGAACGCCAACACCTGGATGCTGTAGTTCGTGTACTTTTCCAGCCCGCCCAGCTCCAAGGAAGGCTGCGTGGTGGTGACGTTTTTAATCTCGCCCAGCTCTAGAGGACAAGAGAACACCGTCCAGTTACCGCGGCTGTGGGCACATGCCTTCCCCCGTGCCGTCCTTGATGTCCGGCACTGGCCATGTGCCTCTGTGTGTCACACCCCGAAATCCCGCAAAGGGACCAACACGGCCTTTTCATTAGGAAAAGATCATTCACACCAAACTGCCATGGAACACCGGGTGGAATGCTGGCCTGAAATACAGCGAACTCACTGGCAAGTTAGTGTTACAGATCCAACGCCAGCCCCACGGCTGCCACCCCCAGGAAGCCCTCCAGCATTAGCTAACGATGCACGTCCCTCGCACCTCCACCCAGGAAGCTCAGACTACACAGCGCTCACTCTGTAGACACATTTCCAACTGCTTGTTTAGAATAAGCATGTATGGCGACCGATGGTCACTAGACGCATTGTGCTGATCGCTTTGTAAGGTCTACAAATGCCCAATCACTATGCTGCACACCTGAAACTAATATAATATTGTATGTCGATTATAATTAAAAATAAATAAAAAAACTGCACATATTTAATGTGAACATTTTAATGAGTTTGGCCACATGAATATGCTTATGGTTCCAACACTACAACCAACACAGCATATATGGCATCACCTCCAAAAAAAAGAGAAGCTTCTGCAAGTCGAGATTTTTGTTTTTGTTTTTAAAACCAACTCTAAATCAACACACATGTATTTTTAAGTACCTAACTTCTCTAATATCTGAGTTGAGATGAGGTGGCTCTGCCAACTCCCCTGTCACCTGGAGTGAACTCTCTCAGCCTCTTTTTTGAGGTGACACGCTAATGTGTCAGAAATTTGGCGTTAGCTAAAAATGCTTCATTTTCTGGAGTGGGATTAGCTAATTATGTTCAAAGATGGAACGCTATGCTCTCCCATCTTTGGCAGATTGTACATGGCAATTTGAGGACACTTACAGTGATGTGTTAATGCCCCCGCAGGTGTCCTGGATTTTGAAACAAGCCACCTCTGGCAGAGCCAGAATAGGAGAGAAATGCCTGAGGAATGGTTCGTCCCTAAGGCACGCGGCCGTTTGGGGAATGTTTGGGACCGGCTGCATCGTGTGTGACAGCTTACTAAGAGAATGAGGTGGGAGGTGGAGGTCCAGAGGAATTCCTAGCCAGTCGCATGGCTGGCTATAGTGAAAGCCACCACTGTATAGTTTAGAAAGCAACAAGGCTACCTGTTGGTTTGTCCTGCTCTGTCTTGCCTTAGTGAAGACAGCTTACATGCTGTGTCCGAGGCCTCTCATGCACATGCCGGGGGGTAGAAGGCGGGCCCTGTATGTGGCGAGGGGGCTGGAGAAACAGGCATGTGTAGGGTGTTGGGTAACAGGTGCAGCCTTGGACTGGGGCAAGAACCAGAGGCTGGTTTCTACCTTGAGCAGATTGTGGCAACTTCTGGGGGCAGGACACTTTGCTGGGGGTAGAAAGCAGGGCGAGGAGAACAGCTCCCCAAAATGCCTTTGGCCTAGTGTCATCTGGGGAGGACAGAAGGATACAGTTTGAAAGCCCTGACAGATGGCATATGAAAATGAGACAAATGTTTGCTTGTGTGTGGCTGTCATGCACTCAGTCGACAATCGCTAGACCCAGGGGGTTAGAAACGCTCCCCCTAAGGAGGGGTCTGCCCCGGATGAACATTATGTCTCTCCCCATTATACTATTCACCTATAATTTTTCATTTTCCTGAATGTGTCTAATATAGGTCGATTGGATTAGGATAAAAAACCTATATGTTAATGGAAAAAGTGTAAGTATAGATCTCATCGAGATCTTTTCAGATTTAGGAACTTCTACATTATGCCAAAGTTTACACACACACGCACATGCACGTGCACACATGTGCACACATGCACACACACACAATCAGGGAAAATGCTACTACGGGAGGCGGGTTACATGGGGGCTCTGTGCCAGGTGCTAGTTATGAGGACCTGACTAAATCATGTGACCTCCTGGGGCCTCTGTGTTTTGCTTGTTTGTCTGTTTTTCTCTTGAAGAAGGGCCCAGGCGTCTCTACATCACTGAGAAGATGGGCTCTGGCATTACGATGTGACGGGAAGCTGTGTGCTGTCCCCAAATAAGATGGCGAGGGCGGGGGGAAGAGCAGTTCGCAGGGAGAGGGCAGAGGGGGCCGCCTGATCTTTGTCAAGAGAGTGACAATTAAAACGAAAGAATTACATCTGTTTCTGAATCACTCTACCAATTAGAATTGATATTTGGATGCAGACTCATATTGGGGTTTGTATTGTTTTGATGAATTCATTTATCATGAATCAGGAATACAATTACAGTCAAAACTCTCTTTCAAAATTATCCCCTAAAGATTTCTAAATTGACCCGACGGCCAGAACCAACTCTTCCCACACATGCACTCCAGGAGGAAAATTATGAAAAAAGCCAAATGCAAAGCAACATGCTTCATTTTCCAAATTTTTTTTTAGCTCTCATTCTTTTTTATGGTTTAAATATGGATTTCTCTCATCTGCCTTTCACAGCCACCATAGGGCTATTTTAAAAAAAATATGAGAAGTATAGTGTTCACTTGGAGTCATGAGTAAAAATAATATGAAATGAATATATAAGTTTAGAAATCACATTATTTCTATTAGAGAAAGCTTTTAAAAAACTTTATAACAAAAGTTTATAACAAAAAACTTTACAACAAAACTTTATAACAAAACCCTTCCTCATCCTCAAGGGTTTTAAGGCAGAAAAATATTAGGGGTGGAAATAAGTTTTCTGAAGCACTCCCCAACAATCCACAACCACAGCAAACACCCCGGTTGGCACCTAAATGTTGCTCTGCTTTAGAATCATCCATTTTTGTCTTGAAGAAAGAAAAAAAGAGATAAAAAGCCCGGATTCAGATGGAAATAGGACTTTTCAAAGTGTACGATTTCCCTAGCAATTTCAGGTGAATTACTTCTGTCAGGTCGTAAAAAATTATTGAACGCTCTGCTTATGATAAAATTCTCAGAAATTTCATTGACATGTCGTATGTTTAACCTGTTATCAAATATATATCAACCAGTTTTATTTTATCTGATCACGTTAACGATAACAAAATGCTTTCGTATACGTATTTTTAGAAGTATTTTGGGCAATTGCTAATTGCAGCGGTAGTAACGCTCTATCTCTCCCAGCCTCTGTGTGTGTGTGTGTGTGTGTGTGTGTGTGTGTGTGTGTGTGTGAGAGATGTGCTCTCGAGGGTCAGTGGGCATAGCTCCCTGCACAGTAGCTACATGTTCTGTGTCTATAGAAACCTCAGGGCCACACCCTGAGGAGTTTGTGCCAAAGCACCCAGTAATTCCATGAAATTCCTGCTAATTTGTGTCATCTCTTGTAGGCAGCTCAGGTAAGGGGTGACTGTTCAGACACAGTTTCTGAGGGTTTCTTTCTTGTCTTTTGGAAATTAAGCACAGAACTTGTACAGCAGACACCAAGCACATCACTTTGATCTCAATAAAAAGAGTAAAAGTGTTTTTAGGATGGTGGGCATTTTCAAGCATCATTTACATAAATAAGATTATATGTTTGAATATCCAAGTTTTTAAAGTTTGAAGAGTGTAAAAGTTGACCGAATCATATAAAACACATCATCCACCATAGAACTAAGAGGGTAACAGGCAATATTAGGAAGTTGAGCGATACGTAAAAGTATGAATAAATAGTCACCACCGGATTCTGGAAATATTTCCAACAAGAACAAAAAGGAATTATTTCGGCATAACGCTGCCTTTAGGTGAGTGTGTTAGGGAGTTTGATTTTATCTTATTCAAGATGAGGAGTAGAAACCAGAACAAGTATATGCAATGATATCCTATAGCATTGTGTCAATAAAACAGATACTTTGGCAAATCTCTGTTACTCTACACTTTACATCTATGGGACTTTTAAAAGCTTTTTTCGGGAGGAGAGCGTGAGGTTGTGGAAGAATCGACCACTCTAATCTGTCCATTAGGGGGGCTGGCTGTGCATTACGGGGCTGCGGTTCTATGTTCACGAGGTCCTCCCTGGCTCACTGGTCTTGTATTTCCAACAGGGTAGACGCTGCATCCTCAGCGTCTGGCATGAGCCCAGCATGGAGTATGTGCTTGGCTAACACGCCTGCTCTAGGATTGAGCAGGTGACTCTTTACAGAATGCCTTCCAGTGCCTGGTGCTGTGCAAGGTGCCACACTGGACATTGAGAGGGTATGGGTCTTGCCCTCAGCCCCAAGAAGCAAATCTGGTTACAGACATAAATAGTTAAGGCTGAGACACTGCTATTTACTTAGCAAATTATGCCAGTATTGCTAATGTGCCTTCCTTCCTCTACTCTGGAACCGCTGCTACCTTGTTACCTGGGTGGAACAGTGACCTGCTGGGCAGAGCAGACCCAGGGGGTCTTGAGCGGGAGTGGGATACACCTGGGAGCCCTGGCTGTGTTTGCTCAAACTCAGAGGTGAGCTTCCACCAGGAGGCCATGCCCAGTCAGAGGGGCTGAGAGGAGCCCCAGGCAAGAGAGGAGGCAGGACCCAGGGACGGGGGGACAGGAAGAGTCTGGGGAATGGAGAGCAGGGGACGGTGAGGGTGTGTGTGTGTGTGACGTGTTCTCAAGCATCAGTGGACATAGCGTCAGTGGGCACAGTTCCCTTGGCACATAAACAGTGGGCACACCTTGGGAGGCCTCTCCTGCCGGGGGCTGCATTGCAGATGTGCACCTGTCATGCTCACACAGGGGGCGTCAGCCTGGCTCTGCAACGGACCATCTGACAGCAAAGACACTGACATGTGTTCCACCCAAGACACTTTGGCCCCAATCTTGCCGCCATCTGAGCAGGCACTCTCTCAATCAAAGTCCTGCCTAAACAGGAGAAATTCTGTACTACAACTAGAGGGGGAAGAAATAAACGCAAAGAAACAAGAAGAGGAATGTGGCAAAAGAAGCAGAGGGAGGGGAAGAAGAAACAGGAAAGGAAGGAGACGAACAGGAGGGTCCAGGCATCTGGCATTCCTTCCGAGCTCCTCTGAAATCCAACTACAGGAACTGAAGAAGTTTTTCTGCTGAGTCTATTGGGGACTAGGAAGAAGTCAGCCTCGCAAGATACACATCACACAGAACTTTCTAGATACAGATCAAGGTTTCGGTGCTGCCTGCAGAGGCTTGACAGAGATACTCATAATTAGGAAAACGCATCCATGCTTAGATTTCCCAAGGGCCGCCCCCTCCTAGACCTCAAACTGCTTTTCGAAGGAATGTAATGCTTTAAACTGCTGTGCGCACCTGTTAACATGTGAGATGAGAGATAAGAACAGAACGACACAGAGAAAAGAGGAAAGTGCTCAGTGATAAAGAGATGCCTGCCACATCCAGAATCCCGCATTAGGATGGGAGCCTGCAAATCTCATCGCATATCTTTTGGGACAAACTCAAAGCCCTGGTTTAATCCTCTTACCTCCGTCCATGAGGTTGGCCCAGTAAATGACTCTGAACCCCTGAAGAATTCCATTCAGTGCTTCCTTGGAAAGCGTGGACCAGGATATTGATATGCTTTCTGGTGATGTTGCTATGGCTTGGACATTTTCAGGGGGGTAACTGGGCACTGAAATTAAATAATTAGGATCTGTAACAACGGTGGGTGCTTTCATGATCAGAACAATGATGAATAAGCAACATTAGTTTACTATTTCAATGTGCAAGCAAAAGAAAAAAATTACACTTAATTCTCAAAGTGAAGGAAAATGAGTACCATTCCCCCTATACAAACATTATGATAATTCGGTAGAGTATCATGAGTTTATGCGTATGTTCTAACAGACGTCCCCAGTCTCTCTTTCCAGCTGAACTACCTCACTTTTAAGGAGGTCGTCCTAGGCTTAAGGAACTGAGAATGTTTCTGATCTTAGTGTATGAACAATGGCCACTGCTGGTCTGGCTTAGTGTCCCGCTACTCTTGTAAGTTACTGCTTTAAGTTGCATTTACTTTGTACAGTATATTCTCTTTATTTAGTAATATCTTGCACATAAACTGGAAGACTAGCTATTGAAAAGTACTAAAAAGCAGACATGTAATCATAGCTTATTCACTATCCCACCCGCATCCCCAGCCTTCCTTTCAATGCTGTATTATGTCAGAGGAAAAAAGAGAAAATAGACTAATATACAGATGAGAAGAATATCTGAAATATTTTTCATATTGAACTTATGCAAACCTTCAATGCCGTATCTAGGAGAGGAGACAAAAATATTGACCGAACCATATGCATCAATGAAAAATGAGCATCGAAGCATAAACCCAAGGGTACTGTTAATCACTAATGCAAAGATTATGAAGAGGAAAAGAAAATCCCAGTCTTCAAGTTCCTGGTTATCTAAGACTTCTATTTCCATTAAAATTGTCAGAAATTATAGATGTGAAGTCACCCTGTGCCTCCTCAAGCCTATGACCAAGTGGCTAATTGCACAAGAGATAATTGCAATGCAAACTTGCTGCAGTTAAATCCATATCTTATCTAAAAGACTGTGTCTCAGCACCCCAGGCTTTCTCTCTCTTTTCAAGCACGACTGGAAACCCGAGATTTTAGGTCTGTTTTCGGTCTCCCCCAGGTCGTGGTAGAAATGAGAATTAATTATTTATGGCCACTAGGGGGCGCTCGGGCACCACGAGATTTGCTCCAGGAAGTCCACCTGTTCCTGTTCTCTGGTCTCCGAAAGCTTGAAAATAGAAAGCAAT
This sequence comes from Pteropus medius, assembly GCF_902729225.1. Taxonomy (NCBI): domain Eukaryota; kingdom Metazoa; phylum Chordata; class Mammalia; order Chiroptera; family Pteropodidae; genus Pteropus; species Pteropus medius. The sequence goes on from NW_024355205.1 coordinate 36,375,453, forward strand.
CATAAAAAAGGGGGGAAAAAAATTCTCCTTAACATCGATTTGGGAGGAAGTCTTAGAAAATCGGATTTGTACATTCTGGTCAGACTTCTGCAGTCACAGAGAGCCTTGGTTTCACTTGGGAACACACCCAATTCTTATGCATGGATTTGGGCTTTGCGGTCAAGATCCGTCAAGGGGCGGGGCGGCGAATCAGCGCGGTCCTCGGGTTAATGAGGACCAGCCTGCCCACTAGGAACCCCGGACCCCGAAGGCACAGCCCCCTTGTCGCTGCAGAGCCGGCAGGCGGCCGGGCTGCGGGGTCCCAGGGTGCGACCGGAAATCGCGAGCCACGAGCCGCGGTCCCCGGAACCTACCATCCTCGAGGGTGGTGGTGATGATTTCCTGAGAAGAAGGCCCCGTCCCGGCCCGGTTGCAGGCCTGCACCACCAGGCCGTACTGCGTGAACTTGTTTAGGTTGTCCAGGGTGTAAATCTCGCTGTCCCCAGTGGTGTCGATACTGATAATGTTGAACTGGAAGTTGCCCCCAGTGCTGTACTCGCGGTAACCTATCTGGTAGCCTCGGATAATCCCATTTTGCAAATGTTTCTTGGGAGCCTGAACGGGAAAGAAAAAAACACACTAAAGAATACTGGACAGGAGGGAAACGAGCACCCGCCCGCTTCTTAGGGACACCAAAATAAAACCGAATAACGGGGTGCTGATAACCACAGGTGCAGCAAGGGTAATGACATTAGTACAAGCCCCTCACACCCAGTGCAGGCTGGTGGTGTGCCCACTTCCGGCTTGTGACGCGCTCACTTCCGCTTGTGGTGGGCCCACTTCCGGCTGGTGGTGCACCCACTTCCGGCTGGTGGTGCACGCACTTCCTTGCCTTGGGTTGATAGCCCCGGCCCTCCCCACACCCCGGCGACACTGCAGTGCCGCGACGCACGGTTGACAGAGGCGGTCACACGGACACGCGGGGCAGAGGGGCGTCTGGCGGCGGAGACTGTGCTCTCAGCCCCTCCGTGCTGCCGCCACCGCGGACCTGCAGGGGGCATCGCCACGGCGGGTGGCGTCGGTGGCGCCTCGGCATGCGTACACCGCACGGTGACTCCGATCCTCCCGGATTCACCGGCAGAAGCGGCGGCGCTGGCCCTCCTGCCAGATTGTTGGCTTGTTTTCAAGGCCCCTGCCCTGGCGACGCTTGCTCTCTTGGGGGACATGCCGGGTTGAAAGCTAGATGTGCAGGGGAGTCCACTGCCGATGGGAAGGCAAGCCTCGTTCCTCAAGGCCCAAACCATTTCGGAATTATCTTGCGGTGGCCCGAACTGGCCAGGGCGACGCTGGCTTCGCTCTGCTGATGGCAGAGGGTCTGCTGAGTCACAGACAGCACGGTTATGGCTGGTCGATGTGCCTTTTTTAAGAAACCAGACTCTTCAAGGATAAGAACACCACCCAAACGATGTTCTAAAGTAATAAAGGTTTTGTAGGCTTCCAGGCAGTCAACAGTGTGTGTGTGTGTGTGTGTGTGCGCGCGCGTGCGTTATGTCTGTGTGGATGTGCGTGAGTGTACCATATGTGTGTGGGCATGTGATTACGTGTGCACGTGTGTATGTGAGTGTGTATGTGTGTGCACATGTGTGTATGTGAATACGAACTACGGATTTTAGAATCTCTGGGCTCTGAAATGCTTTCTCTGCCCTGAAAATGTTTACAATCCAAGTGGAGACGAAACAAACACTTAGGGAACTGCAGAAATCTTAAGAGTCACAGCTGCAGTACTGGGCGGAGGCCAGCAGGCTTTCAAGGGTGGCGCAAGGAGAGCGGGAAACAGCCAGAAGAGGGGACCCCAGGTGGGCTTAGAAGGACGGAAGGCCACCCGGAAGTGGAGGGGAGGGTTGCTGGGTGGAGCCTGCAGAAAGGGGCGGGGCTAGAACGGAGCAGGGTGTGCCTACCGCACAGCACAGGTGAGACAGGGTGGAGCTGCCTGGTGGGGCTAGTCCTCCAGCACCAGCAAAATGTGAAGGAGGGGAGTCCACACCGGGAGAAGGCAGGGGGAGGTTGTGAGCGGATGGCAGCATGAAGGAATTCAGCAAATCTGTATGGGTTTGCCTAATATGCCAACCTCCCGGTGGAATTAGATGCCCCCGGCTATCCTTAGGTGTGAGTCTGAACTGCACAAGAGCAGTAAAATCGCATTTCTTTCTAAAGGAAGTTTCCTCATTTACAGTTCTCTTGGATTCCCATTGTTTTTCTTGACCAGTCTGATTTCATGCATAAACACGGTGCTGATAGATATCAATGGACAGTCAAGTATACCATGACTATTTCAGTAAGGTTGGCACAGTTAAGAGCACAGTGTGACGTAAGAGCTCACACTTTTCTTAACTATAAGCACATGTCTGTGCAGTCCTATTTTTGCACTAATGAACGATGCCTCCTCACTTTGCTTTGAAATCGGATATAAAGATTTTAGATTTCGAGAATTTCGTTACCCAGACTTTGTTTCACTACAGCCACTGAACTGCATTTGTATCATTCAATTAATTAATAAAATTAATTTTCCTGCCAAAGTCATCTAAAAGTCAAATTTGAAACAGACATTTCTCCTATTTCATAGTTTTTAAATGTTAAGTACAGTGAACAAATATAAGTTATATATACATATATATTAAACTAGGTTTATATATGTGTTTATATATATATATAAACATATATATGTTTATATATATGTTTATATATATATATATATATATATATATATATATATATATGTAGGTTTATATATATATATATTTAAACTAGGTTTAAACCCATTAAGTATTCTAATGTTTCAAATGACTCCCTGTGAGGCTTTAAGCCTCCCTAAGATACCAAGTCAGGATCCCAGTACCGAGGCTGTGGAGTCAGGCCAAGAACAAAGTGGGGGAAATGCCCACAAGAAAATGTTTGCGCGCAACACTCAATTTAGCGAAACCTTCTGCAAGTAGAGGGACCTGCTTGCTCACCTTTAGGATTCATCATGCCTGCGATCTGGTTGCTTAGGTAGGTGGAGAAATCTTTCTTTTTCTCTCTCTCATGGGTAAAAACACATTCTAACTAGCTTAATTATGATAGACAATACAGGTGTTTTCTGGTCAGGTTCAATATTTTGTAAAAATACAACGTATTTTACATTTTTCTTAGAACTAAATTTTAGTCCTGCTAGTTCTAGAATGACATGAAGAGTTTTTTTTTTTTTTTTTTTTTTTGGCTTATCTTCTGCAAAAATATTTGTAGGAAAATTATTTTCTTTTGTTTTATAATATAAGTGTTCAGCCACCATTCCTATGAAATAGCTATTCACATTTTGGTAAATATTTATTGACGAAAGCGAAGTTGAAGTTTTTTTTCACATGGTTGTCTTCATACTCTGGGATTTGATGTTTGATACATTTCATTTAATATGCTATCAGGATCATATTCCCATGTTTCCCTCACAGTCTTTAAAAATCATATTCCATATATTGATGCTTTATTTAATCATTTTTCCGCTGTTGGGGATATCGTTGTTTTGTATTACCAATTTTCTACCACCAATACTGTATTAAGTACCTCTGTGATACATTTTATCTGTTTTTTAAGTTTATTAGATTCAAGCCCTAGTAGTGGGTGACTGTCTTATTTTAATTAGATTGTGTTTCAATTGCCTGTTAATGAGGTAGGATTTTTTGCTATGATTCTTTTAGATGTGCCATATGATATGGTGACTTAAGGGACTATGTTTATCGCAAGGAACAAACAAGAGAGCTCTTCTCCAGTTCTCTTAATGTTCCTGTTTTGAAGAGACGTATATTGAATAGAATTACGAGCTATTTGAAGATAGTGGTGATTCCACATTTTTTCATAGTTCTAATCCCATCTATACTTATCATGCAGAAAGAATTGTTGCACCTGAGAAAGAAGTGATAGATTTTTCTCACGAATCCATCATGCGCTTGCGATTCCATAGATCGCTGGCTCCCAGAACATTTTAAAACGATCTAAAAAAGGTTGTGTGGGGGGAGTTTGGAGGGACTGCTGATGGGTATGAGGTTTTGTTGTGGGTGATTGAAATGTTCTAAAATTAGGTTCTAGTGATGGCTACATATCTCTGTAAACAAATGAAAAGCCACTGAATTGTACGTTTAAAATAGTGAATATTATGGCATGTTACTTTCATCCCGATAAAGCTGTTTTAATAAAAGGTAGCATGCTGAAATCATGCTACCTTTACTTAGATTATTTATCTTTCGAATTCAATTACAATAACCAGCCCCTGCCACCACCATGATGCCCACTGCCCATCAATACTCACCACTTCTATCACCACAGCTTCCATCACCATCACCATCACCATCACCATCACCATCACCAACGCCAACGCCAACGCCACTTATTAAACTAACGCTGATCTGCCCTATCACAACCACTGCCATCACCAGCATCAGCACCACCTTCATCGCCGCCTGCTTTATCACCACCGCCTTCATCACTAGCCTCACCACTGGCGACGCATCCGCCACCAGGATCGCCACCTGCCTTACCACCATGACGTCCATCACCAGCATCACCAGCACCGTCACTACCAACCACATGCCACCCCTCCGGCGTTATCACTACCACCAGCACCAATAGCATCTCTGCCATCACCGCCATCAACATTGCTCCCACTAGTACCAACATCATTGACAACACCATTCGTTATCTAACACCACCTCCACCCGTACCCCTTCTACCACCTTTACGCCCATTCTCATTTCTACCTCGACAAGCGAATCACTGCCACAATCTCCAGTCCTCCAGCACATTGTCACCGTCGCCATGACCACAAGCATCACCATCAGGAAGCCAGCTCTCTCATTACACCACCCGCATCACTATCGAACTCTTGCCTTTCCCCATGTATCTTCAGAACAACCCTGAGAAGTCTCGTTATCCTTATCATCCCCAACATGAACAAACTGAAGGGCAAAAAGGTTAAAATATCTTCCTCAAAGTAAGTGTAGAGTTGGAATTCTAACCCAGGTGTTTCTAAGAGTTGTATTCAGTTGTCTCCTTTTTGCAAAGCTTGTTAATTAGGTTGTAAACGTACACTAAACACAGCATTTTTAAATCTAAGAACAATCTAACAAATCACATAAAGAGAAAGTATTATGTTTTCATGCACTAAAGTAAGCAAAAATTCTAACTATGTCAGGCAGAATTTAAGTTTCTATTATTAATTCGTAGGCTGAATAGTCAGGTTTGAATTTAGAGATGTGTTTACATTAAAGAAATCCTTGAGAACATACTAAAAACACAGATCTCTTAAGTCTATGAATACAGGAATTTTGCACAGGAAGTGTAGGAAATTTTAGGGGCTGTTGTTTAAGTTCCAGAGTCTTTTGAAATTGTCCCTGGAGGTGCTCTCTGAGTTGTGTAGACTACGAGCCAGCAGGATCGGGGCGTGGACCACTTTAAGCCAATTGTCTGGCAATGGGCTTCATACCATCCTAAGACAAGTCAGGATGTAATGCCCTTTACAAATTGTTTTTGATGGTGCTTTAAACATTTCTGCTTGGAGCAAGTGTCTTTCTGGAATCAAGAAGATGGTTGGCTTGTGTCTGTAGAGAAGTCATCCTAATGGGAAGACAGCTCTGGAGCACTATTCTCCAGCTGTTAAGTAGCATCAAAGAACAATTGACAAAATGGGTCAAAAATAATTATTTGCTTTCAGGAAATTAAGCGAATGGAGTAATAGTGGGGTTGGAAGAAAGGAGAAATCAGGTAGGGGGCCTTGAAGAATATTCTGAATCTGGGTTGCATGATACTGGAGAAGACAAATTTTCTAAGAAACCACTTGGGCCGTGCACTCGCTCCCCCTAAATCTCAGCAGTGCTTGTCATGAGAGCTCAGCCATGCGGGGGTCCTTCCAGGCTAATGCTCCCTGTGTGTTTGACCTGGGAGCCTCTCTGAATAAGCACGGAAAGTCCAACTCTCTTACATTTTTCCATCCCATGAAAGCCCCCATCAGAAATTGCTTTTCTTCCTCCTTTCTACGATCAAACCCAACTCATTCTCCACAACCGGCTCGGCGTCAGCTTATCGGGACGTTGCCTACGACCGCCTCCATCCAGTGCATCCTGTCCTCTCTCTCCATGGCCCTCGCCCACCCATCAGCCACTCAGCAGGAACCGACCACTTCCTTCTCCTCTTGCGGCCACCATTCCATGTCAAATGTCTGGCGTCTAAGGACTTGATTGCAAGCTCCAGGAGCGTGAGGCTTCCCGCAAACGTGTTTGACATCTCTCCCATTTTCTTGTCCCTGTCAGGGCTTTGAAACAGGGGACAGTCTCAGAAAACATTTTGTGGATAATGAAGAAAATGGTCTTGAGCATTTATGAGGTGCAGCAAAAGCGATGGGTAAGAATGGCCTCAGCCGCAGGTTTATAATCTGACTGGATAAGGGGCTCTTGGGAAGAGAATAAAGACCGAAGATATTCCTGGGCTGCAGACCCGCGACCCAGCTGCAGGTCAGAGGCTCCAGTTTAGAAGCCCCTGGGTCAGCCAGAATGGAAGGGGCTCCTGGGAGCCACGTGCGGCAGCCTGGAATTGTGGATTCGAGTCGAGAGCTGGCTTTCACGCTGTCACTTAGCATAACGAGCCATGCATGAGAGACCCAGGCAGGATTTGGAGGGGTCCGCTTTATTTCCCAGGCCCATCAGCAAAGAAATAGCCTCCGCAGAGCCAATTTATTTGGACAATGTCATCCTTTTTTTTTTTTTTCTTTCTTAAAACAAGAGCTTGTTCAGCCAGCCGGTGGGTTATATGTGTTTTCAATAAGGGCCATTTAAGACAGATCTACAGATGTATAGCAAATCTGGAACCAGTCCTCTCAGTACGTAGTAAAGGAAGGCTTTGGAAAGTAAGTGAGAGGGAAAAAAAATACAAAGCTAAAGAGGAAGAGGACTCCCTTCTCTCTACAGTCAAGAATTCGGCTATCTGAGACCAGGTCTGCGCAGGGGGTTGTGGGTGTTTACAGACCACTCGATAGGCGAATGCTCTGCTTTGACCTTCTCTCAATCCCTTAGAATGGACTGCAATCCTAAGAGAAGGCATTTCCACTCTCTGTAATGTTTCTCACAGAAGAATTGTTTTTCCACGTTGAATTCTTCTCTTGCTTTCATTTCTCTTTGGACCCCGTAATGATCTGTGCTTCCTTCCGTTTGTCTCATTTATCTGCCGTCTGTGGCTCTCTCTCGCCCCTTTCCAGCCCGGCACGTTTTCCTCCCGTGGTCTCTCTAGACAGCCTTCTTCCACCCGCCCAGGTGCCCTTCCTCCAGCCTCCGAATCCCTCCCTCCCCCCCCACTTCCTTTAGGGAAGGATCTCTTTTGATCTCCATGACAACAGTAGCACCGTGTCAATTCATTTGCGCAGTTTGCAAGTGCCTGTATTTTCTATGTCCATCCAAATCAGCCTGCCAGCTGCCCGTGGTCGATTCTTCACTCTTTAAAGAGACGTGCAAGTGCTCACAGCACCATCATGGGTGTGAGTGATTGGGACAGGCCCCTCTTCTTGGGTTACCCGGCAGCCAGGTCCTGCTGCCTGCACAGCCCCCTTCCCTGTCCCACCGCAGGCCCATGGGCTTCGCTCAGTGCCAGGTCCACCTGTGGACTGCAGAGCTACAAGCCCCGACTGCAGAATCCCGCATCCCAACAGCACCGCATTGCTCCTGCATGTCGAGTAATTCAGTTGAAAAATGAATTGAAAATTCCTTTTAGATTCCTGCAAATTCCTTTGAAATATAACCTGTCCTCAGTTCCCTTTTATTACAGGGGTGGGGGCTGCCTTTTCCATCCTCACGGACTTCCTCCAGCCCCTTGCCCTGCCCCTCAGCGTCTACTACAGCTGCTACTCAGTAACGGTCAGTGGATGGATTCCTTAGATTTCACGGCCAAGCAGTGGTGTGTCTGTTCTGTACAAGGCATCACGGATTAAAGGGGCACGTGGTGCTGGCCGTGCTGAAGGTCTGCAGAGTATTGGGGAAGAGAAAAGGGAGACATGCCTTTTCCAAACAGAAATGGAGAGAAGGGGCGTGTCATCCGAGCCTCGAGGAGGACCAGCCCTGGCTGAGGAGAGGCAAAAGCAGTCAGCACCCACAGCTGCACCCAGGGCAGGGACTAAGAGCTGACCCAGGAGTGGAGAATTGCCCTGGGTGGCCCCTAATGGAGGTACATCTGTGGGGCTCGTGGGGACGGCGGGAGTGTAGAGGAGGCTAGAGAAACACTGGGGTCCCACCCAGACCTTCGGAATCAGAGACACACACTGGAGTCAGGGACCGTGTTCTAGCAAGCTGCCCAGGGGATTCTGGGGCGTGCTCGAGTCTGAGAACCAGCGTTGTCGGCACTGAGGAGTCATGAAAAGGTTTGGCATCAGCCTCACTGGGGCTGGATGGTTTAGTTGAAAAGCAGTGACTATGCCTTCTCTGATCCTACGGGTCACCAGTAACCCAATGTCCTGGTCACTCTCTGCAGAGCAAAAGGAAGTGAAAGCAGATAAGACTGTGAGGCCTTCACGGGGCTGAGAGCCTCGCAGCAGCCGAGGGACTCTGCTCCCCATGGGGGCTTGGCTGGAGGGGGATGGACGACACTTTGGCTGGACAGGGCACTGCCATTGGTCCCACCAGGGGTGGACAGCGCAGCCTCTCTAGGCGAACGACGGATTTTGAGGGAACGATGGCAGAAAGGGGGGAGGACTTACATCATTTCCTCAAAGCACGTTTTCATTTTGGCCTCTCAGAATCGCATTAGACTAAAGACACTATCTGTATCACAGGTCTTATACGAGGGATCTGTAGGTCACCTGACTCCCTTCCCCAAGCTGTTCATCAGAGCTAGAGAAGAATGAAGGGGTGGCATGTTCTGGAACAAATAGTGAACACAGGGTCTGACAACGAGATGTGCTTAGAACAAAGGAGCTCTTTCATTCAGGCCTGGGAAATAATGACGTGTGCCAGAAGGTTCGAAGTATGCACTGTCTTGAGAGGCTAAGAACTTTGCTTTATAGCCAATAGTCACCAAAATCTAGTCAGACTTGACAGCTGAGCAGAAGGTGGCAGCCAAGGGTATATGTGGCCTTGGGACACAAATGTGGAGATTTAGAAGCAGGTTCTTACAATGCGATAGGATGAAATTGAGCTTAGCTACTGCAAAACAGGACTCTGTGTATTTAATTTCCAAACTGGTGTTTGGCGCTCATTTCATTCATACGTTCACACTATCATTCATTCATTCTAACCAACAAACATTTGTTGAATAGCTTCTCTTTGTAACTTCTAAGTAGGGTTTCTGCCCAGAAGAACTGAAGATCTGAGTGTCGGAGGACCTGTCGAAGGACAGGGAGGCTCTGCCTTCACACCTGCAAAGATTTCCTCGGGGCTTTGACTCTCTGCCCAAAGAGCCAACTAGAGGAAGCTACTGGTGACCTATTTCACCTGTATGCACCTGCTCCCCAGGTGTCATCTCAGGTTAGTAAAGCTGCATCCTGGAGCCAAGTCCATTTGGCCACTTGTTTTCATATGGCTCTTAGCTAAGAACAGATAGTTTTCTACATTTTCAGATGTTTGCGAAAATCAAAAGAGGAGGAATATTTTGTGACACGTAAAATCATCAGCTTCAAATTTCAGCTTGCCCAAGCGAAGCCCAGCTGCACTCACTCGCTTTCTTGTTGTCTGTGTCTGCTTTTTGTGCCCAGTCGAGTAGTTAAGACAGAGTCCTAAGACCCCCAAAGCGAAGGTATTTACTCTCTGACCCTTGACAGAAATTGTCTGCAGACCCCCTGGGATGGACCGAAGCCACGTGCAGAATCGAACTCATTGGGTGGGCCGAGGTTGGGGCAGGGTGGGAGATGGAAGGTGACGAGTGGTGGGTAGAGAGGTGCCATCGACAGAGGAGGGGTGGCGGAAGGCCAGGGTTTGGGCTCCGTGTTTGATAGAGTAGGCTGCCATCCCAGCAAGGAGGATGGCAGCCTACTTTAACCTGTGTTGTATCAGATGACAAGTAAGGTCTGCATCAACCCTGGACCTCTGTCCATGGATTTGAGAGCTGCCATTCATACCTTAGTGACAATTTAAGCATAGGATGGCATTGCTCCTGTAGTTATTGACTTTTGTCTCTTATCTATACTTGGGTAATAAAAGGCATTAGCCTTAATGAAGGGGATTTCAGGCGCCAACCTGCAGGGATGGGTAATGAGAGAGAAGGACATTGAAACATAGGCTACTCTGCTCTGCCAGGAACATGCTGGAAGCATTTGGACAATTTGGGGGGATGCACCTGACACGTGCCCAAATGCGGATGGCGCCACAGAGTGGGGGCGACACTGCAAGTTCCCCGAATCACACTTCCTTTTTCCGGGAATTCTCACTTCTAAGAGTCAGTACGCCTTCTGAATTCTTATATTAGTCAAGTAAAAATAGGGCTTATTTCTAATTTTAGATTGTGTCCGGCAGGAAAACAAGAAAGAGATACTTTTAAAAAAGATACCATTGTTTTATTTCCTGTATTTCTGTGATTACTGAAGCATGAAGAACTTTTACTTTCAGTCTCCAGCTCAAAATTTTCAAAAAAAAAATGTCCCAATGGCAGAAATCCATTACAGGCATCGTAAGATCAGTTTTCAAACTTTTCAATACTAAAAGGAGTTTAGTTTTTTAAAAAAAAATTACGGAAGATACCTTGAAATAGTTAGTTGGTTACATCTTAGCGCAGAAGTTAAATATTTCTATCAGCGACATGAATCTGAGAGTATATGTTGTTTTTCTGTTCTGCTCCATGTTACCAAGAAAACAGAATGCGGAACTTAGATGCATTAAAAATCTCCTAGGGCAGCTGGCTGACGCTGCTCTGGCTGAGTAGAGCTCCTCCTGAAACATACCCTAAAGAACTTGGAAGACCTTTGTCCGGCCCATTTGAAATGATGCAAGTGACATCAGATGCCTCCCCCTGCCTTAGGAGACGTGTCCAGGACGTAGCAGGTGGCATCTGATCTGTGGCATTCTCGATGGGACATAGGTTTTCCTTTGATTTTCCATTCTAAATCTGTGCTCCATATAATAACTTATCTCCCTTATCTGATTTCTCTGATCAGTGGGGATTGTCATCAGCAAGACGGCATGATGGCGGCTAAACGAGAAGCCCATGAAACGGTGTACGTTCATGCATTCGCTCACTCGGTGGATGCCGTTCAGTTCACTTACGGTCACGCACCGCTGAATGACAGGGACACTTTCTGAGGAATGTGTCGTTAGGCGATTTCCTTGCTGTGCGAACTTTGGAGAGTGAAACTTACACAAACCTAGACAGTCCCGCCTACTACACAGCTAGGCTGAGTGGCTTTCTTCCGTCGTACTTGTGTTCCGTCCACTCTCATTCGATCTTCAGGTTTGTCCTCTGTGAATAGTGACGTCTGCATTTTATGAGAACCACTAAAACTCTGCACGAGGCAGCCTTTTGAAAACTTTCCTTAACATCGCTACCTATCCGTTTAATTAGATGAACAGAGATATTTCATTTATTTCTTTTTAGCAGGCAAATTTCATAGTTATGTACATTTCCTGAGTGGTATTTGTCATCAGAAAGGACCATGCAGTCCGGAGCCATGAGGGGGTGGCCAGCTTCCAGGGCGGGGATCAAGGTCTGGGTTGTTACTCGAGGGACCGACCAAGGTATTTTAAAGTGCCCTCGCCGCCTTCGTGCTCATGGTTGTCCAGTCAGTGCCGTGAGTTGAGTGGAAAGAGAATATGTCATTTAAATGGACTGTTATTTATTTGTTTATGACAAAGAACAGGACTCACAGGGTGAAAAGGGTTCAGGTTTCAGCAATGAAAATAAAGTAACTTGCTCAGGGTCATTTTTGTTAGATGTAGAGATCAGAGAATTATCTGGTTTTCTTGAAGTCTAATCCAGTCCTTTCTATGCTATGTCAAAGTATTCTTATACACAATTTACTTGCTGTAGATGCATTTAACTTATGCTAAGCCTACTTTATGCATAAAGTAATAACATGTTGTAAAGTTCTATTTTTACATATACTATTCGTTTTGGCACCGTAAATATTATACGGTTATACATATATGACATTAAGTTTTCATGGCTAAAATTACTGGTAGTGTACTTGATAGACAATTAAGTAATTTTTAATATCATCCCGGCCATTAGCAATCCTGGTATCTCAACTTTAGAATCTAGTCCACTTGTAAAATGTGATGCTGGTGTCCTAAATCGAGAAAGACCTGCATCTGGTCATCAGTAAATGTCCAGAGTGCCTTTTTAGTTGCAACCTCATGGCTCCTACTCATTATCTTTTCTTTGCATTTTCGATGACATGTTTTCTAAGTAAAGGAAAAAATGCCACCCTTGCCTCCTGACCTACTGTAACCTAATAGTTTAGACCCTGTTTATAACCTAACTGTTCTAAAACGGAATGATGAACGTGCCTGCCCTTCAACGTCTCGCATTGTCCCAGGTTCACCCAGGCTCCGTGTAAAGCTTTCAGAAGAAACCATCTGAAAGGAATGCCAACTGATGAATGTAGATGGCCTTGGTTCTAGTCTTTAGTCCAAGTTCGATTTATGTCCTGTCAGGGCCAATTAGCTGGAGATGTGCAACCTTTCCACTGGGACTGAGTGGAGACAAGGTTCCTGGGCTGAGTCTCAGCCAGTGTCTCTTCCCAGCACATCCGGGTGTCGGACCTGGATCCCACACTCTTGGCGGCTGTACAGCTTTTGGAAAGGTGGGCGGCATCTTCTCACTGTATTTTGAGGCAGGGAACCAAGAGAATTGCCTGCTGAGGATGGGAGGCCAGCCAGGGCCCTCGGAGCAGGCTGTGCTCTGGGATGGTTACTGGGGTCTTTGGAGAAGGCCAATCATATGGCGAAGCCCAGAAGGCTAATTAAATGGGCAGGTGAAGAGAGAGGCAGAATACATTCGAAATGATGCAAATAAGCAATGAATGGTGTTATTAAAGGTCTCTGTATGTTTTATATATGCATGAAAAAGTGAGATGTGATTATAGTCAGGTAGGGCTTTCTAAGGATTCCAGAGGTTTCCAAAGAAAAAACAACCCCTCTTGATATAAATATTTTAACATGAACACTGGGAGTGGCTCACGTATTTATTTAACAAATACTCGCTGTGATTCTATCGAGCATAGAGTGAACAAGCAAAATATGCCTTCACAGAGCTTACAGTTTAGTCACCCATACGAAGTGGAGAAAGAACAATCCTACTCTATATGGTTGACCAAGAGACTTGAGATCCGTTTGGTTTTTTATTCTCTTGTTATAGGGGAAAGAGGTCGGGCTTCTTAAGACGAGAAGGGCTGACAATTCCTTAAAGATCTGTAAGGCATGTTGGTTGTCAGGATTTTTAATAAAGCCGCTATAAATCCAACTCTAGAACCAATTGATTAGTTCAAGAAAGAAATGTAAACTTTTATAATTTTTCATAGCCTAAGGATTCAAGTCAGAGTTAAAAAAATTAAGCAAAATTAACTTCGAGGCAGCCCTTTTGAATTCCAACCAACATAGGAACAAAGAATGTTGATTTCTTCAAGTCACCCTGATGTTAATTTATAATTTGGATAGAAAATGGTTGCAGGCGAAGATGTACATTTTGTCTATTTTCTCTAACTTTAATGGCATCGAGGAAAATTTATAACATGAAGTTGGAAGGAATAGGAAAAGAAACTACTATTTGTTGAACTCTCCCGCGTGTGAGGCACAGTCTTGGCATTTCGCATACATTAGTTATCAGTTGCTTAGAAGCCCACAGGCAGAATCAGAATGCCTGGGTGGGAGGTCTTCCCTCTGACGGTCATGAGCCCTCAGATCTTGGGCTGGTCCCTTCAGCTTCAGGCTCCCGCTCTGAACAGAACTGGACACGTCCAGCGCACAGATATAATGACACGATACACGCACGAGATGGACACCGTGCTGGGCAGAGAGCGAATGCTTGGGCAGATGGCTTTCCCCAGAATCCCGGGGCTGGAAGGTGTTCCTCTCCCAACGTGCGTGCCGTTTTTGCAGGCGGAGGGATTTAAATGTAGGAGTCAAGTGGAGCCTGTAGTTTACTAAATCATTACTATGAAGGTCATAGTAATAACTGGTTTTAAATGGCGGACTTCGCCATTATCCCACGGTAAAAGCTCAACTCCGAAGCTTATCATAGATCGTCATGATGCCTCAATTAGTTGGAATTATCAGAGACTATGGAGATACAAAGTTGTAGCTAAAAGTATTCTTCAGATTGCTAAAACTTAATTATATCCCCGAACATGCAATATTTATATTTTACGGAAGTCATATGTCTCTTCTGTAACTGCTTGTTCTAAATAAAATCTTGGCCGGAGAGTATGATATTGAGGCTCAAGAAAGTGCTAAAATTATTTTCCAGATCTCTATCCTGAGTCATCAGTTTGGCAATTGTTTTCAGCACGGCAATATTCCAGCAATTGAAAATTTCATATTTCTGGGACAGCCTGTGGCTCTAAAACAATTTCTCATTTGAAACAAAACAAAACATTTACATCGATAGGAAAAAAAAAATCTTTGCCTTAACTTCTCTCTGGAGAAATGTTTTCAGCTATCAATAAAACTTAAATATTGCATATACTAAGGGTTTTATTTTATGAGCACACTAAAAAGCAGGCATCAAATTGTCCTTAATTTGCCTCAAATGGGATCAGTTAATTCTGAGGCTGGCTGGAAGAGAGCGCGAGGCATCCTCAAAACAGATTTGTTCTGTCAATATTGTTATACCTAGGAGATGCACTAAAATAAGAACTTTCTGAAAAACCGAAGCATTCTTGAGTTTTATGATTTTCAGGTGCTTAGATGGTTATCAATAATCTGTAGCTTTAAATAGTCTTTCTGATTTTGAATAATTCTAGTAAAAGCACGCAGTATAGTAAACCACATTTGCTTATGCAAACCCTTTGCTTTTTCAAAGGGTGTGGAGTAAGAGCGAGAGAATGAATATTATCATTTACTTTTTAAATTTTATTTAGACTCACTTACATTATCTCGCGTGTTCCCATTAAGGCACTGCTTAGCATTTTTATTTAACGCAAAATATGTAAAAGTATTTAAGACCCTTTCCGAGCCTTCACCTTGGACTGTACAGATAATTAAGTGTGGTGCTGGTGCTTAGCCTTCGTCTAGCGGGCTTACTCTGAAGTGACGTGCAGATGGCCATTTTCTCTAAAACTTATTGCATGTTTCTTGGACCATCACTGCGATTTGCTTTTCAATAAACCATAGCAGAAACCCATAAGTAAGTGGTTGGTCTGCCCGGTACGCTGAACAAGGACCGTATCTGTCGGGGTCAACCATTGTATGCTCAGGGGTGTTTTGCTGTTCGTGCATTAGACCCTTGCTGCATCATGGCCAGGCGTTTGGAGAGCCTGATGGCTGGGATGCTGTCTCCATGGCACTGTCTGAAAGACGTGATGCTTCAGGGGAACACGTGTGTTGCCAGCCTTGTCATTCGTGCCTCACAGATGACCTCACCCCCTCGCTCATTCATGCATTCATTCATTCCTGCAGCTGTGCCCGCTGCTGAGACTCAAAGGTGAGTGAGACACCCTCTGCCTCTTAGAAGCACAGAACAGTAGAGTGGTGCAACCAAATGGCCCGCTGGCACAGTGATGGGTAACAGGGAGGATTAAGAAATAAGTCAGGACATTCATACACGCTCATGAGGACAGCCGGGCAGGACTAGACAGGTGGAGGGGAGACTGGTATGTGTGAACACCGTGAGCGATGGCAGTGGAGAAAGAGACGATGGCAGCTCTGGGCACCTGCCTGGCCCCTTATCAATGGGGGAAGGAGAGCATCACAAGCCTAGACTGTCTCTTGGGTTTGGGTCTATAGTCGGGAGGCCATGGGCAACCTGTGCCAGACTTGAAAACTTAAAAATCTGAAACTTTCCTTGGCGAAAGAAGTAACTGAAATAAAAAGGGAAGTTGTCCATTTCGTTCAGTAGAAGGCGCGTGGTACAGAGATGCTGTTTGCACAACTATCTGCGTGTCAGGAACAGGCCACCACCCTGACCTTTAAAAGAGTTGGCATCGAAAACGGCTGTTTTCTCACTAAACCCCGGAGCCATTCTCTCCCTTTGATCTCGCGTCCCTCCATGGGGCACATCTTTCCCTTGACCTTGAACAAGTTGCCTTGACCTCGATGTCCTACGACCCCCGATATGTGCATCCTGGGTGCCTGTGGTGGCGCTCCCTCCTTGGGCTGACGCAATCTCTCCCTTTCTTTAGTCTCTTTTCCTTTCCTGTTACCTCCTTACACACAAAAAGTAAATCTAGAAACTTCATACCATGACATAAAGGCCTATTTTAAGCATCATGCCCCAGCTTCCAGGTACTTTGAGATGTAGATAAGAGCATACGATGTGGTTGAGTCGGTGACGCAATTTCCTTACATACTCAGGTCAGCGTGAAACAGCAGGCCAACGAGCGGGCAGCCTGGCCTCATCGGCGTTAACACCCCCATCCGCCCGCGTGCTGGCCGCTAGCCAGAGATGGATCGCTGACCCGTGAACAGCATGCTAGGACCGGTTCACGATCTAATGGAAGCGAGGCTTCCTCTTAACCCACCCCACATTCATCCTTTTGACATTAAGAAGAAACTGAACTGCAATCGACTGACATTTGCTGCTATTTTGCTATGGAGACAAATAGGAAGCGATGCCTTTCAAAGGCTGGACAGATGTCTCTGCTTAGTTCTAAGAGGTCTGTGGACAGACACCTCTCTCAGGCAGGACCCAAAAAGCTTTAGGGGCCACAGAAATAGCTGTTCTTTTTCAGGGGCAAAAATGCAAGGGAACAGGAGGGCGAGCGGGTCAAACATCACAGCCTTTAACTCAAGCCAGAGTGGGTCGGCACCCCATGCGCAGAGTGGCCGAGATGCGGGCTGGCTGGGACTCGCCGAGTGCCATTTGTAATGCAGTGAGCGATGCTCGCAGCTGGCGGACGTGCTCCCAGAGCTGGCCGACACCCCTCCCCACACCACACGGCCACACTGTCTGAGCGGCCAGACGGTCACAGCCCGCTGCCTGCTGGAGTCCAACTCGTCCCTGGAGCTGTAAGAAGCCGACACCGTGGGGCTTCCTGCACGAACGTGTTAACGCCAAGCGTGGTGTCCGCCCCCACGACAAAAATCCCTTTCTGCTACAGACGCCTGTCACCTTATGAAGAAACTGGCTCTCCAAGGAAAAGCTCAACGAGAGGTGAGTGGCTTTGGTTTTTACGGTTACAGGAGGTGTGTGCCTGGAAGGCCTCCCTGGGGTGCCACCCTCTTCCCCGAGGGAAAACATGGCATAAAGGGGAGTATGGCCAAGGTGCATTAAGAGACGACTGATTCGCAAGGCAGCCTCGCCCACCAGGTCAGCGACGCCTGCACCAGAATGTGAACCGACTGCTTCCTTCGCCGGGAACGCTCGGCTATGAAAACATGTCTGCCAGACGGAACGACATGCTGGCCGCTGCAGCATTTACACCCTGGCTCTCTCTCCCAGCGCTGGTAACAAGCCCCCAGCTGACCAGTGGCCAGTCTGCCCCTGTGGGACACACGTTGGGGACCACTGCCTCGGACGGCAGCTGGCTCAGCAGAGCAGTCACCAGGGACAAAGTGGAGGGACGCGCTTGAGGGCCCAGCCAGCCGGAGGCATGGCGAGGCCTCCCGTCCTCCCTGCCAGCTCGGTGGTCCACCTGCTCCACCATGAGTGGCCACTAAGGAGAAGCGATTAGAGAAAGGCCCCCTCGGGGTGGGAAGGGCGGAGCGGACAGGCACATCTTTTCCATCATTTGTCTGCAGACCAGCGCTCAGGATCCAAATACGATTCAAAGAATAAAAATAAGACCAACAACGTCACTCTCTGTGGCTGTAGAATTTGCTGAAAGCGTATGCAAAATGTGGACACGAATACTGGTTCCTAAGAGAAGGGCTTTTAATCTAGTTTCGCAAAGCGAGATGCGGGTGTCTCGGCTCAGTTTACCTTCCAGGTGACTCTGATGCTCTGAGACGATAGGGGCTCCAGGTGCACTTCCTGCGGGGGGCCGTCAGGAGCTGGAAGAGAACACCCAGAGGCCGGTTAGAGGCGGGCGAGTCCCCGAGTGGGCGGAAGTCCACGCAGCCGCACGCAGGCCTGGGGGACGGGCCACCTCGGCCCAGAGATGCGCGTCGTCGGCCGCACTGGGCAAGCCAACCTGGAGGAGTCGCCGCGTACCACACCCATCCCAGGCTTTCACGCTCCCAGGAACAACGGCCCGGGACTGTCCCTGTGTTCATCCTCGCCATGTGTCTGACAGCTCGGTTCATGGACCTCAAGTCTGAGCGCGTTAACTGGTAAAACGAGATGTCCCCTTTACAACACTCTGTCTGTGGTGGCTTTAAAAACCCTCCTCTTTCCCTTAGAAGT
>NW_024355205.1:36393972-36394475 GCF_902729225.1 Pteropus medius
CAAAAAAAAAAAAAAAAATCAGGCTGCTTCGGCCTTTGATTCTCTCTGGCCCTTTAGCTCCTCATGCTTCCCAATCAACGATTACCATTAACCAGGGCTGTGGCCACAGACGGAGGAAAACTGAAGAGTAAAACAAATATGGACGCAACCGAAATGCTCCTCGACAGACGGTGGGTGAAGAAGTTGTGGTCCATATAGACAATGGAATATTACGCAGCCATTAAAACGAAATGAATTCCTACCATTTGTAATGACCTGGATGGACCTACAGGTTATCGTGCTGAGTGAAATTAGAGAGAGAAAGATAAATACCATATGATTTCACTTACATGTGGACTCTAAGGAACGAAAAGAACAGACTAATCAAAAACAGACTCACAAATATAGTGGGCCATCCGGTGATGGCCAGAGGGGAGGGGGTTGCAGGGTAAGAGAATGGGGTGAAGGATTAAAGAAGCACAAATTGTAGTTGATAGGTGGTCACGGGGATGGGGAGCATGGCA
>NW_024355205.1:36396459-36426862 GCF_902729225.1 Pteropus medius
CCACAGAGCGCTGGGCATATGTGTGCCCAGCAGCTGCTCGTCAGCCTTCCTCCTCCCCCAACAGACGCTAAGCTGCGTGTCCTCAGGATCCGCGTCCAGAGCAAGTCCTCGCTTTGAAGGGAAAAGCAGCAGGCCCAGGCTGAAAACAGAGCGCCCTCTCTGCCCAGCTGCCCAGGGGGCCAGCTGGTTTTCTGGGGGTGCTGCAGCCCCTAGGATTTATCGATTCCCTACGTGAACAGGCTGTGTTGGCACGAGAGCTAATTTCCAGAACAGAAACCAAGGGAGAGGCTGGCACCCAGCTCATTGCCATCCTCGTTACAGCTCTGTGCCTAACTTCTGCTCACAGGGGCCAGCCCGTCACGCAAGAATCCTTTGATGTCGCATCCAGTGAACCCACATGGAACGGAGTCCACTCACCGCCGACGATTCTATGGGCAGTGACAGGCATGCGGCTCGTCCTGGAAAATCCTTCTTGAAAAATTATTTTGAGGTCTGACAGCTATACTGATACTTATTTTAATTGTGGTAAATCGAATTTCATAAGGAGCCAGTTTCAGAGGCATGGATAAGGGCACTGCCTCATCCTGCATCTTCGGGGGAGTCTGAGCTGTGGCCTTTCATGTGGCCTTCTCAGGAGGATGGCAGGCAGTAGGTGCTCAGTCTTCACATGCTTGTTGAGAAAGATTCAGAATTGAAAACAAAGGAACTAGAACAGTGTTTACAAAAATACCCTCGATTCTACTAGAAAACGTAAATTCGATGATATGGTCACGAACTGGGGACAATGTGTTTTTCCATCTTGGTTTGGTTTTGTATGAAGGTCCCCAGTGAAGTAGGGGGAGGACAGTCCCTCTCTAGGATGGACTCAGCCATTTTTAAGAATAGAACCCTGTTTCTGCTCAGCCTGCCAACACTTCAGTGGTTTGTTAGTAATTCATTTACTGGTCTGGCTAGTCTCTGAAGTGAATGCATTCAGCTCTCTCCTCTCTAAACGGAATTAACTATGTTAAAAATGGAGACCAAAAGAATGCAACCTACATTTGCACGTGAGAACTGTGGCCAATATAATTAGAAAGACTTTTTTGGAGGGTGCTGAATTTTCCACTCGAAGTTTCTAAAACACTCTAAGAAAAACGTTTTTAAATAACAAAAAAAATCAGTCTGCTTTTGGAATTTCTGCCTTTCCTTACAGCTCCTGAGCTGTGAGGTTTGCATGGGTTCTCTGTCATTGCAAACGTACAATTTCTGTAAAATTACAATCTAAGGCAGATGGAATTCCTAGTACTGAAAAGCACTGAAGATTAGGCATTCGGTATTTAACTACCTTTGAAAATTGCGTTGACATTGACATTTAAGAATTTATTTACATGCTCTTGAATGGAAGCTATGATATATATAGAAGACATAGTTTTTTTTAAACAAAACAAAACAGAATATTTAGCTTTTTCCTATGCAATGAGAAAGCTAGAAGAATTAACAATGAATGTGATTTTTCCAAAATAAACAATCTCTGTATTTCTACGGAAGCCCAAACAGTTCAGTCCGTAAAACAGTAAGACGTGAGGACTATTCTTACAGTTCCTAATGTTTTTATTAGGCAAGGCAACTTTTACTAATTCCGTCTGGCTAAAAAGACAGTGACGACAGAGCCTTGCTAATCGTCGGACCCACAGATCTGCTCTCTTGTTCCTTCTCCTGGTCACTCGGGCTGGCTCTGAATTCCCTCCCTCTTGAGCCGGTGCCTCTGCTTCCTGTTTCCTTGACAGCTCTGTGTGGCGCTCAGTGGACTGTCCCCTCGTGCTTCCAATCAGTGAACACCAAGGCCCAGCCTGAGCATGGCCTTGGGCCCTCGAAATGTTCTCTCGGTCTCTGGCCTCCCAGAGTCTCGGGAATAAAACAATCATTTAATTGCTGAACCACCCAGTGGGGATCACTGCCAAATTTCCATCTCCAGTTTCCTTACTGGGGAACCTACTGAGGGCCTACTATGTGCCAGGTCTGAAACCAGGCGAGGACTGGGGTACAAAGATGGGTAAAAAAGGGGACATGATTCCACAATCAGGTCTTCGTCTGAGAGAGGCATCGGGGGTGAGAAGAACGCTCCTCTGCCGGGCAAAGGAGACCAAGACCATGTTTAGTAACAACCAGAATGAAACCAAGAACAGCTGATGTCTGGAAAGGATGGGTTCATTTAAATAACTATTTAGTAAATAAACAGTTATCTGAGCTATTATTTATTTAGCCCTTGTTATGCGCCAAGCACTGTTCTCAGTGTCTGGGATAAGGCAGCGAGCTATCTCCGCCCTCACGGGAGGGGCCAAAAAGAGATCGTGAACAAAATGAAGCGAGAAATTCTACAATATGTTTGATGGTGACAGATGCGATTTTTTAAAGCCAGAGTGTTAATGGAGCAAGGGGACCGAGTGTGACCGAGTGGGCTGTGGATTGAGCTTTAAACTTTAAATGATGACGGGGGGCCAGGGCAGGACTCGTTAAGAAGATGATATTTGAACAAAGCCTTGAAGGAGGTAAGGAAGGAGAGGGAAGAACATTCCAGAACAGTCCTAGAATATTCCAGAACATTCCAGAATAGCTGGAGGGAGAATACAGGGCATGCATGAGGAACAGCAAGGAGGCCGGTGATTTGTTTAATTTCTGAAGTCTCTGAATGGAAGCTGCAGAAAAGTGACAACTACGGAAACGGACCGCTGGAGGCTGGGGCAGGGCGTTCTTGGTGCTCGGTGCGGGGACCTTGCGAGTCTGGCTCTCCTTGAGGAGCAAATGATGGTCACCCTCGGCGCACGTGCACCGATCGGTAGTGACATGTTTGTTACACCCTGACAAGGCCTCTACTCCTTATAACCCATCATACTGCTTCCCCTCAGCCTCCCGCTCGGCACACAGGGAAGTCTTCTAGCTCGGGGCTGCTGCTCTGGGTCGTGACAAAGGATGCGAGGACCATTAACTTAGTGCCACGTCCAGTGGACCCCCAGGCCCCCACGTAGCGACCCTTCCAGGACCCCGACCTTCTGTTCTCTGACTCGTCTGTGAAAATGCAGTGATTTTTCAAGACATTTCCGCAAAGCCGATCCCCACGCTCTGTGGACAGATTCATAATGAAAGTGATAACGGGATCGGCCGCCCCAAAGTCAGTCACAGGCACTAAGTGGCACGTGACCTTCGGGGCACTGCTGCTAATGGAGACGCTGGCCTCGGGGGAGGGTCAGCTGTGGCTGTGACACGCTGACCTGTGTCAGAGAATCCTGACCAGTCCCATCAGGGGCCAATGCCATTCAGCCCCGACCATGTCCCCACACTCCCTCTCGACTTCTCCTCTTTGGGGGTGCTGAGGGCCACCGAGGGTGGCCGGGGAGAGTGCGCGAGCCAGCGCAGTCTCTGCTCAGTGGCTGCACCCTGAGGGTATGACGACGCATCTGTGGACCCTCGCATGAGAAGGAACTCAGCATCTCAGAGTTGGGACAGTACTGTCTTCCAACAGGAAGTGGGGGACGCCCTGCCAACGCCGGTGGCTCCTTCTGCGCAAAGCTGGGCTATGGACGATGCAGCGGGAACCCCAGCCCAAACTCCTGCCGTGGCAAATCGTGAATGAGGGATGTGCAGACTTTCCGTAAAGGGACAAAAAGTAAGTGTTTAGTCTTTGTCACATACTCTTCTTTTCTTCCTTTTTAAAACATGAAAACTATTCTTAGCTCAAGAATTTTAAGTAGAGTTTGGCCCGTGGGTTCCAATTTGCTAAACCTTAAGTGGGAGATGGGTGGGGCTGATGGTTATTGGGGGCATGAGGCGCCTGAGGGGCGCGTAACCACCGCGTAGTGATCTGGCTGATTGTCGTGCGACAGGCTCTCAAGAAGAATTGAAAATTTAGATCGTGATCTGAAATTTTCAGATTTCAAAAACGGACACCTAATCGTAAAGACCTGCAGCACAGTAGGCAGACCCGACCCAAACACACCCACGGGCCTGCCCTGCGGTGTGCGCTGCAGTTCCAGACCGGAGACACGCTCCATCTGCCCGGACCGGGAGCGCCTCACAGGCTGCAGGCCCAGGAGCTCCCCGCGGCCTCCGCTGGGGCTCTGACAGGCGGGCCTTTGTCTTTCTCCCACCTTCTGCATCCCTCCACCCTCCAGCCCGACCTTTGGCCTTTCTTTCTTTATGAGGTTTTTCAAAATGAGTGTGGGTTTAATCCACCACGTATTTTCTCAGAGAGGGGTGAACATCCTTGACCTGGCTTTTCAAGGAAGACTACAGAAAAGGAGACCTGGAGCTCAGAGGGCCTTCCAGACAGCGGACGGGTCACGTACACACAGAGGCCGGGAGGGGTAGGCTGTCGCTGCCTGGGCACAGGGAGTCCCACAGCTTCAGACAGTAGGCGGTGGGAGACCTGGAGCTAAACACTTCACTGGCCCATTTCCTCAGCCCGGTGGGGAGTGAGATGCATCCTCAGGTCCTCCACAGTTGGACACAATTATTACCATAAAAATGCATGGTCTACGGCTTCCAGAAGCTTCCACCAAAGGATTGTCATTGGTTGAGAGATGACCCCTTCTTTTTTTATTAAGGAAAGGGGGATAGTTAAGGTGGGGAATGGTCATCTCCAGTTGGCCACAGACTCTACAAGATGTGCTTTGGGGCACCCCGGCCAAGAAGCGGCCACTGCAGAACATTCTAGTGAGGGTTTCTTCGGTCAGGACACGCGCCCTCCATTCCACGTGGGGGAAGATGACTTCATTTCAGTTGCACACACCGAGGCAGATCCTGTTTTGTAGCTTTGCGTGGCTCAAGCCTGTTCCTTTCCCCGCATTTTCCCCTCAGCTCATCTGCATAGTAAATGAGACGGGCCGTGTAGGGTGCCCAGGTAAAATCCCAAAGGCCAGCCCCCCCGGGCCCAGAGCGGGGCTTCTGCGTCAGTCTGTCTGCAGGGGTGCCAGGGAGCCGCAGTGGAGACCGCTGACCGGAGGTGGCTGTTCACCTGGCCTCCTGGCTGCGGAGAGAAATGCTGCCATGGCAACCGCCAGCTGCAGCAGAGGTCACAGAGGAAACGAAATAAGAAGCATCACCACCAGCATTCATCACGGCCATCCGGAAAGCAGCCGCCAACGCACCGCCGGAAGACCACAGGTGCTCTGGAGGTGGGTCGCGATGGGGCGGAGTCAGCAAAGGGGTCAGGACGAAGGAGAAGGCTGAGCGCTGCCTCAAAGATTACGTTTCCAGGGGCAGCTTATTCTCCCGAAACGGCCAGTGTAAGGAAAGTCCAGGAAGTCAGTGTGTTGTTTATATAAATATTTAACTAAGATTCTATTTTCGCAGGCGCACGCTAACGCTCAGTTCCCACTTATTTCTGGGGAACGCGAAGGGCTTTTAGGGCTTGAATCTTTTTCATTTATCCAACATGTTTGTGGTAAGGAGGGGAAAAGCATCATTATGTCCATTTTGCAGATGAGAAATCATGCAGAGTAGCCAAGTATTAGATACTTAAGACACTTAAGCATTAAGCTCTCCTATCAGTCACCCCTAAAAACAATTTTCAAGAACTGCTACGTTACCGTGTTGAGAAATGAGTGCTCCTTCAGGAAGAACTGCACATTTTTACCTATTTCCTTGAGGACAACATTGACTATCACATATCCAAAGAGTTAAATGTATTTGCTTTGATCCGGCAATCCCAGTTCACGTTATTTGACCTAAGAAAATCATCTTGAAAATGGCAAAAGATGTAGCACGAGGATATTCATCACGGTGCTGTTTGTAGTAACAAAAAATTGAAAACAACTGACACGTCCAACAACGTGGGATTTGTTAAATAAATGGCAGAAGGTACCACTACCCGCCGTAGACCACTTAAGACATACTTGAGTGATGCCAATTTGGGGTGCCTTAACCAGGACAACGGAGAAGCGGGTGGTGGTAATGAAGTGCACAACAACCCTAATTCCCCGACTGAAAGATGAGACAACCTCCCATTGGACTCTTGGTCATTTGGGGATGATCACCTTAACCTCGGTGATGGAGAATCATGGATCTGAGACTAAGCTTCCGACGTCACCATGGCAGTAGGTGGTGGCTGACTAGCGCCCACTGCTGGCAGGAAGGGAAAAATCTAGGTTTGGGCACTGGACACTCTTTGTCCGCCCCCATCCCCAAGAGATGAGCCAGGCTCCGGTCCCTTACCTTTCCTTCCCTAGAAGAGCCCGAGGTGACCTCACCATCCCCTTTCCCTCCAGGATGTGGGCTGTTGGTCAGCATTCATTGCCACTGCCTAATTGCTCAGTTCTCTACCAGCCACTTAATTTCACCCTCTGATCCCCATGTGCGGACCTGGTGTCGAAGAGTGTGTGCACACTTGTGTGTGCCCGCATGTGTGTGCATGTGTGGGTGAATGGGTGATAGAACAGGTTCCAAAAATGATTTAGTAGGTGATAGCAACACGTTCCTAGACAGCTCTAGGTGCTAGGTTTATGGAAAGTGTTTTGCCATCTTCAAAATGCTTGTCTCTTTCTTCTAAGTTTTCAACACTGAATAGGAAATACTTTGTAATAGGAAAAAGAGCAATAACATTTAATCGTAGAAGGAGTGACATTTCTATTCAAGCAAATAACCTGCACCACCATCTCCCCAGCTCCTCATGCAGCAAATATTCTCACTGTTTCTTAGTGAAGCCTTCCTCCCTCACCTGGACTATATAGGATCTCGGGCAAGACATATATACTCATGGTTCTCCTGTCACCCGGATTCCATGCGTCCACATAGAGAAATTATAAAAACAGCAGAGTTCTTTAACTCTGACTAGACCGTTAAGGTCTATGTCTTTTTATTAAGTCTTGGGTACGAGAACCTTGAACTAAGCCCGAATTGAAGAGCAGTGCCTCCCAAGTAAGAGGCGGAGCATTGTCTGTGTTTCTGGAAGAGTAAGGAGCTGCACAGAGCTCTCACCAAAGGTCTGGTTCTGCGTTAAGCAGCGGAGCCCTGAGAGCCAGCTCCGGGCCACTGGGCACCCCCGCCTGGACGCACGCACCTGCCTCGTCCGCGGTGATGGACAGCTCATTGCTGGGCTCGCTCTTGCCGATCCGGTTCTTGGCGTACATGCGGATGCTGTAGGTGGAGGAAGGGTGGATATCAATGATGGTGGCCGAGTTCAGCTGAGGGGAAACATCTTTGGTTCTCTGAGCAGAATCCCAGGAGTCTTTTGGGTTTTGTTTTTCGAAAAAGAAGAGATAGAGACGTGAGTTTTTTCCCTCTGCCTTGGAAAGTTCACAAGTAGGAATTAAAAACAGAAACAAATAAACAACAACAACAACAACAACAAAAAACAGAAGGAAGGAAAGAAGGATTACAACTCAAAGTGAATTCTCCATGCAATGACCCCAGGGTGCTGCTGGCCTGGCCTTTATCTACCCACTTTGGGGGCAAGGGCTGCAGGGAGGGACGTCTGACACACCAGGTCTACTGGCGGAGGTCACAGAGGAAACTAGACATGATAGATTCTCACGACAGTGAGATGGGTGACGGCCGCGTCTAAACACTGCTCGGGACCAAATGAGTAAGGGTTCGGACGCACCCTGCCCGAAAGAAAAAAATACTCGTTTCTAAAAAGTATTTGGAAACCAGCCAAACCTTCGGTGATGTCAAATCCCTTCTCCCAAAACACGGTGGTAAAAATGAAATTCATATAAAAACTAACCTCAATCTCCAGCACAAACACTGCTTACCATACGTATGTCTCAGTTCTAAATCGTGAAATGATTTGGTCTCACTCAGACCCTTTATTGTAGGAATTATTTTTCAACCACAGCTACTTTTAAAGGCAGCACATGCCTCGTATGAAGAGTTATCACTGAATTCGTGAGAATGGGTACCTGCTGATCTTAGAGCTTCGACCGATGATGAGAACGTCAGCAAACGGTTCTTATTTCGGAAAGGGTTTGGGAAGGTGCTGGTCAGGGCAGGTGGTCAAGAGAGGATGTTGGTCGTAGAAGGGCAGAGAACCCAGCCATGGAGCACAGAGAGAGTGCTCACGTACTCCCAGACCTCTCCCAGAGTCCCCTTGCGCAGTGCTCATCACACTTGTAAGAATTTCATTGAGATTCTGTATCCCCATGAGGCCAGAGGCCACATTTGCCGCGTTCAATGCTATCACAGAGACCCTGACAAATACTGAGTGCATGTTTGAAAGACGAATAAATAAACAGCAAATACGCAGACCTCTGAGTCCTGGGAACGACCCCTTCCACCTTGATGGCTGCCGCGGAGGTTCAGAGCACCGTTCTGCCCAGAGGTAACTTCAAACACAAGAGGGTTTCTGCACTTGCAGCAAAAACACATGGCCTCGAGCCTGCCTTTGCTCTAACTTATCAGAGAAGGGACCATCCCAGAAACTAACGACCAGTATTCCAGCTGAAAGGAAAAGTGTCGTTTGCGTCATGAAGACTGAAGGCAGAAGAATGAGACATAAAAAGAGAAGATGCTGCCAAATATCTGACAGTGGATGACGAGAACGCGATTCAACAGAAGACGAACGAGGGGGAGGGAATTTAATTCCAGTCAAATGACACGTAAAGAGGAGCCTCGTCTCACAAAGGGAAAGCCAGACCTCCCGGGGAAGACACCTCTGGGACGACCGAGAGGACGCCCAGTGTCGCGAGAGGTAGAGGAAGTGGCTCGCGAGCCCCACGAGGGAGCAGACACTTGTCGTGGTGGACGCTTCTGCCAGGGCAATGTGGAGGCTTCTGGAGCTGACGGGGCCCATGAAGACATGGCCATCGTCACTGGAGGATTGCCTGGGCAGTGGCTGAGCGCCGGAAGAGTGGACATACTCATGGGAACCGACCATGTCCTCCGGCTAGTCAACGCGTGTGGCTAGCCCATGGGGAAGTGACCTGGGCAGGGCGTCCAGGCAGGAAGTGAGAGGTCCCTGGAGAAGCGGCTGGATTTTAGCTTCCTCCTTGGAGTTATTACACTTTGAAAGAAAAAAAGATGATGTCGATGATCCTGATCATTAGACTACGGTTCAAAACAGCCCAGGGTGGCCTTTCAGCTAAAAGTCAAGAAGGCGAGAAAGAATGCGTTCTCTCGAAGGATTTTAAAGTAACCGAATGAAGGAGAGTCTAGTTAAGTCCCTGAACACGCTCCTGCAAATGACATGGCCTCAAAGGAGGAATAAAAACAGAGCGGTGACTGTCCAGGAGGAAGAAGTCAGGAAAAAGGGCCATTGCTTACGATCTCAGACGCTGACGGGCACACAGGCAGGTCGCGGACCGTTAACGTAATTAACTTAACGTGCTTGACACGCTAGCACTGGGCATTAAAAATCACCCCAGGGATGCCCTGATGCTTGGGAGGATGAAACCGCAAATCAAAATACAAATATAACTTGTAGGATTACACAATGGAGAAAGTAGACTTTCTAGGAGTAAGTCATGAACAGAAATGTGCACTTGGAAGTCCAAGGGCAAGGCTGTGAGTGTGAGCTGGGAGGGTGTGGGTCAGGAACGGCAAGGAATAAAATCGTGATGGGGCTGCTGGTTTTGAGTTGCAGAGAGTGGATGGAGCATCAAGGAGGATTTGTAAGTCACCCTGGAAGTTGTTTACAAAGGGTCCCGAAGGAGGTGTGGGCTGGGCTAAAGGGGATGCCGAGGTTCCCAGCATCTAGCAAGAGTGGGGAGCTGCTCCGCTTGGGGGGCCGGCAGGGCCGAAGGGAAAGGGCAGTGCTGCTGAAGTGCAGACAAGCCTGGAAGCTCAGAAGACGGGCCCACGGGGGCATCTGTGCACGCAGAACACCGCCTCTGTCAGGACCCTCATCTGACTCGTTCTCTTCGCCTGCCCTTGGGCGAGACGGACCGGAAGTCCGAGGGAAGGGGAGCCTGCATGGTACGGTCCGCGGAGCTCAGCCTCCGGAGCAGGTTTGTGGTGGGAGTCAAGGCAGCAGTCAGAGAAAAGCCAGCAGCAAGGGAGACTCACACTCACAGAGTCGCTCCCGTGCGCTAGGTGTGGTGGCGACGTAACTTCTGCAGTCCCCCGATCTGTGGGTGCACTGGAGATACCTCGGAGCTTTGACAGTGCACCTGCCAATCGACTGACCCTCCGGGGGGTGGTGCCAGAGCTTGTGCTTTCAAACGCCTCACACCCTGCGTCATTCTGGTACATGGCTCGAGTTTGGGCAGACGGTTCTATCTGCGGGAATTCTTACAGCATCCTGGTGGGATGAGGGCTTTCATTTCATTGTCAAGAAACTCAGACACCGTCACATGGCGGGAGAGAACCGGGGTTGGAATTTGACCTCCGCTGTGTCGTCCCCAAGCTCCAAGTCATTTTCCTGAATCGCATGACCTCCACGCAATCTCTGCAGGACGCCTAATGGGACCCGAGTTCGATTTTCCATCCCTCAGCTGAAAGTCTCACATGCTCACACGAATACTTTCTGGCAAGTTCTTGATGTGGCTACTGATAAGGGGCAACACAAATAGTCTGGCCAAGTGCGGTTGTATGGGGCGCTCACAGACCTTGGAGGTCAGACACCCCAAGTCAAGGACAAATGTAAGAGGGTGAACTTGATCTGAAGAAGTGTCGTTAGAGGCCGGAATGAGTGACGGTGACCAAACGCTCTAGAGACACCCAACAGGTAAGTGTGAGCGTGTGACTAATAACTAAGTCAACAAATAAAAACCCACGATGGCTACCCGCATGAGACAGTCTGTGCCTCCTGTCTCGGCTGGTTACATTCCAGGGCGTGAGGGGGCGTGCCAGGGTGCCGAAGCCCATTCAGGGACCCATGAGGCACCGTGGGGGAGAGACGCTCTGGAAGAGGGGACACGGGAAAGCGACAGGCTGCCTTACAAAGAGAAAGAAGCAGACGGGGCAGACTGATGGGCTGGAGGCACGTGCAGGGCAAGATGCTGGCGGGGGGCGTGAAGGGGCTCCTCGGGGTCCCTTTGGAGGACCAGTGGTCACTCCGAACCACGTGATGTAGCAGCCGAAGCAGCTGTGGAATCACAGGTTACGCTCAGAGAAGTCACACATTCTGAAGGAGGGAGGCGAAGGCTCCATCGTGCCTGTACCTGGTCGGATGACATCTGTGAGGCTGACATCAAATGTGATCCGAGCGAGAGCGTCAGGACACGGTTGTAGGAGATACAAGTAAAGCGACCGAAGGTATTTTATTTTTCATGGCAAATAGAAAACAGAGAGTGTCCTCTATTTTCAAGTCCTGGAAGGAATGTCGTCTGGCCAAAGGGTTTGGGGGTGGGAAGAGGCCGCCGGATTCAGGAAGGTCTATTTAGGTGCAAGAAATGTAAGAACTTCCCACAGTCACGGCAGAAAGGTGCTTTCTGGGGCCAGAGAGTTCCCGTTGCCCAGAAGGAATGAGCACTTCTAGGGACCCATACTGATGAGAATGTGAATGCACTGCGTTCTTAGCATTAAGCGAATAGAAAAAAGCACCTTTCAGGCGATGATTTCATGTCCTAAAACAGGAGTTGAGAATCAACAAGTCAACAAGTGTTTATTACGAGTCTCTTCTGTGTGCTGGTCTCTGTGGAGGATGCAGGGACGCAGCACAGGACCCCTCAGACGACAAACCCTGACCTCAGGGGTTAACGGACACCGTCTCTGTCCTTCAGGGGACAACTGCTCAGTTGGGGAGACAGATATTAAACATCTTCCCCGTAGAGGAGTCAGATATTAAATAAACAGTCGCAAGCCCGCCAAAGCTTCCGAGGTGTACAAGATGCCATCTGAGTAGAGAAAGGGCACATCATAAGACGGGTGGTCAGGGGAGGCTTCCTGGAGGAAGTGGCATTTAAGCTGTGACTAGAAGAATCGGTTTTCTGTGTACTCAGCCTATAAATTGCACTCGCTGATGTTGTATTTTTATACACTCCGAACTTATCGAGGAGAAAGTAATACATGAAAACGCCGCCTAAGACAATGTAGGCGGTGAGCACCGTCACACCCGCGTCTCCCCAGGTAAGGGCACATCCCTCCTCTCAGGGCTTTCACATGGAAAGGGATGGAGGTCCCGGAGGGCTCTGGTGGTCATCTCAGTTCACGGAACTGGGCCTGTGTGTCCTCAGTGACGCCCCTGGGACTCGCCCTGACCCTCACACTGCCTCACTCTGGGACTGTGAGAACATCTTAGCCGTGCGGTTGGCCCTATGTGCAGCTGACGTAGAGCGAAGGGTGGAAATACACCCTCCATCCTATCTGTCCCCAGGGTCACAGACAAGGGGCTCCCCTGCCTTGGCGATGTAGGGCCCGATCAATTTATTCTTACATTTAAAAATGCTGTTGGTAAAAAAGATGATTCTTAGGTTTGGAGTGCGTGCAAATTAGATATAGCGAATGTTTACTGAGCCTTCTCTACTTGGCTCGGTGCTAAGGACTCAGGGACACGCAATCAGAATCTCTGCCTTTGGAACACTTACGAGAGATACTGAGGAGTCTGAAACAGATGGTTTTAGAGGCATTTCACGCATAAGCATTTTCGTGCAGGCTTGAGTCATACTGAAAGCTGCCATTTATTAGGTGTTCACTCCGTGGCAGGCACTGGGTAAAGGGTTTCAAACGCATTCCCTTCGTAAAGAGAATTCACCAAGTGCCCACTGAGTGACAATCACATGTGAGGCACTGGGCTAGGTGCAGGAGAGATGACCTGGGCAACACTAAGCCCGAAAGGCACAGGGAGCCCCAGGGAGCCTCCGGTCTGGTGGAAGTGACAAGTCGATCATCAGCCACAACTGCTATGACCCTCTTCCCAAATAAAGTCGCATTTTGCGGTACCCAGGTTAGAACGTCAACATATCTTTTCGGAGGACACCTTTCAATCCACAGCATCAAGAGAATGTCAGTTCTCCCTAAGTTAATGAGCAAATTTAATATGATCCAGATGCAAGCAATAAAAATGTTTCTGTGAAGTGAGACAAGTTTATCCTAAAGTTTATATATGGAAAACTGAGAAAGATAAGCTGCAGGGGTGAACTCGCTCTACCGGATATTAAAACCTAAAACCTGTGTGCTGGAAACGGTCTGGTACCGACGCGTTAACAGACAATTCAGTGGAATGGCACAGAAAGTCCAGAAACAGACGGAAGCGAATCTGGGATGTTGGCATATGGTACAGGGACACCTGAAGTCACCAGCGAAGGTGGACTTTGTCATCAACGATGTTGGGTCAACAGGATACCCATCTGGGAAGAGATAAACTAGATCTGCGTCCCCCAGCTCACGCGAGGATAAACTCCAGATGGACTGGAGGTCTCAATTTTAAAGAGAGAGAGAAAGGAGTATTGGAAGAAAACAGAGGCCACGTTTTTGTGGCCCCAGTGTAGAGGTCAGCTTTGCTAACTTGACTCAAAACCCAGACACGATAAAAGAAAATGTTGATAAAGATTTGAAAAAAAAAAATCACAGAGAAAAGTATTATGAACTCGCACGTGACGATACCGTCCAGGGAAGAAAGGAAGGTCGCTGAAGGAGCACAGGAAAGGGAGGCCCGGCCCGCACTGTGGCTCAGGGAGGCGTCCCTGTGGGGCTGACATGAGCAGTGAGGTCCAAGAAGGAGGCGGAGTAGCCACAGCACCGGTGATCTGGGGAGTGGGGGCCTTCCAGCCAGAAGGCAGCCTGTGGCCTCTGAGGGACCCTTGTCACGGGTACACGCTGCGGTGTCCCATTTCACAGAGGAGAATGGCGAGGGCAGGTAACTAGCGAAGGGGCGCATCTGGTAAGAGACAGGGCCGGCAGCGGAGACCGGGCAGGCTGGACCCCAAACACCCTGGGAGGACCGCTCCTGGAAATGGCCGATCCCCCTCGAGACAGGGAGGCATCGAGCCTCCCCTGAGATGCTACCTGGGCCCTAGTGCCAAGAGCCCGGAAGCCCGCGGGCCTGGGGTCAGGGCCGAGCGGCAGAGACTGGAGGGCCGTTCCTCCCTCTGGGGACGCTGGGGGACGTCTGCATTTCTCCCCAGCTCTCACGGCCGCCATCAGCGTCCAGGCAGTCCTCGGTCCTCAGCCAGACTGCGCCGGCCTCACTCAAGAAGCATTTCCTTTGCTTCAGAACCTGAGTCTTGGAGCTTCTATCCTGCGGCTCATCCAACCCGATTTTTCGGACAAACACAAAGCTCCTGGCCTCCCCCCCACCCCGCCCTGGAGCAGCCCGCTTGTCCCCGTGCCCGAAGGACCCCCGTTTGGGTCAGCTCTTTCTCCAGCTTGCCCGCCTGGTCACTGTGCGCCTCCCCCAGGTTGTGCCGTCTCTGTCACATGTCCCGGTGACAGTGACCGCAGCCTCGGGCCCTGCGTTTGCTGTGCCTCTCTCCCAGGTGGCTCGCTGCACCCTGAGACGGACAAGCCGAGCGGTGCCATCTCTTGCTCCGTGGCAGGTCTCAAAACCGGTTTCTAAAAGCGCTGCTCTTGGTTCGACGCATCTTTCTGACTGTCACGCGTTGCTTTCCTTGACACCCACCCCAGTCCCCTCATGGTCCCATCGCAGTCCATTTTCCTGTTCTGTCCCTTGCACGCTCGTACTGACGTATTTCCTCACTCCTGACCTGCCTTTCAAGCTGCCTCCGGCTTCAGCTTTACTACAGCTTTGGCTCAAAAGATACTAAATCGGTCATGACAGCGTAATCTGCACTGAAAGTCCTGCCCAGAGGCTGCGGGGGTGGCGTGCCGCCCGGGGCCTGGTGGATCCTGAGCTCACACTGACTCTGGCACTGTCACTTTTGGACACCCCTGTCGGGGTCCTGACAAGCGCACTGGTCCACCTTATATATGGATGCTCGGCCGACGTGGCCGCGGGCCGGCCCAGAGGGAATACACGAGGGCTCTGGGACGCAGGGGTGACCGACCCCATCTGGACAAGGAGCAGCTTCCTTTCTCTGCACAAACCACCACCACACGACTCACGCTGCAGACCCCGAGTGCGGCTGAACGGTCACCCAGCTGGGAAAATGCAGAGGGAGGGGCAGCGGGGGACACAGGGAAAATGACGACGGTGGCGGCCAGGTCCTGTCAGCAGCTGCCCACGCGCAACACCGAGGTCCGGCCGTTGGCAGAGCCGAGCTAAGCAAGTGCACGTCCACGCGAATGCCGCTCCGCGGAGGGCCACGCGGGCGGGCTTCGTGCCGGAGAAGACACGGACTGGGAAAAGCGGCCTCCCCTCCCCCGGCCTCTGTGAGTCCCGGTTTATTCTTACAGTGAAATAAATAAAAATGGAGGAAAACGAGAGGGCTTTCCGGAGCGGGACCTGAGCTGGAGGAGGTGAAGGACTTACCTGATTTGTTTTTGCACTCGATGTCGTAGCCCGTGATGGGGCTGTTGCCGTCGAAGCCCATGGTCCACCTGAGGGTGATGGTGCGAGCCTTCACGTCTTTGATCTCAATTTCGGGGGGGTCCGGGGGCTCTGTGCGATCAACGGGACACGGGGGTTAGTCCGGACGGGAGTCGCCAGTGGAAACGCTAAGCGTGCGTCACAGAGGCTTGTCAGCATCCCACACTGGCAGATGCTTTTTACTGGGGAGCATTTTCTTTTCCCTAATCATATCTTCGGGAGGAGAAATTCCGCTTTCTCTAGACTGCCAATTTTCGCAGAATTTGCAGAGTCGGGCCAAACCTGGAGGATTTAAATGTCACTCCTCTGGTTTGGCTTCTATGACTCAAAAACTATTTGGAGTGAAACTTAAATGTTAAACTTCTCTTTTTATTCGATTGTCCAGGAAGGATGCCTGAACTTGAGCGAGGAAGGCCTGCTACCATACGCTGTGCCCTCGGCAGGACCTGCCGAGGCATCCGACCTTGTTCCCTTCAGGAGTTTGTCACCTATGTTTTCACCCTGCTAAGTACCGCATCTGCATAATCAAACTTTCCCGAGGATTGGGAAGCGTTACACGGCAAGCCGAGTCTACACGGGCGCCCGAGCCTGGGCATACACTTACTGATCTAAAACGGCCATGTGTTTTTTTCCCCTCTGCGAGCAACTTCCTACCTTGCACTGTGAGCTGAATTATTCCACGGTCCTCCCCATAAGAATTGATAGCATGACAGGAGAAGAAGCCAGAATCCTCTCTTACCGTTGGCAAAATCTATGTGTAAGGCAGAAAGAAACTCATCTTATCCAGTAGCACGGATGGGAGAATAAGTAAAAGGGCTTTGGCTGTAAACATCTCTCCACTCCACCTGACTCCTACCCCCAGCGCACACGCACGTGCACACACACCACACACGCTATCAATACGACGCATTCACCGCAGCACACACACGCGGCACACAGATGCACACACACAGGCACATGCTCATACACACATTCACACACAGGCACATGCACACACATGCGTGTGCACATACATGTACACACAGCACATGCACACACAGACATGCACACTGACACACGCACACGCACACCCCTCTGCCAGCAGATCATCTCAGCACAGCTTTAGCAGTGCAGATGGATGGGTTCTATGTACATCAGCGACACCAGCCGCCAGCTCCTTAAATTGGATGCATAATTTATGCAGGATGTCACGGCCAGGTGGATATATATTCCACATATAGATTTCCCCTCATAGCGTGTCTTTAAAGCATCCGAAGCAGCTCTGCCTAAAGAAACAGATCTATAAACACTGCATGAAGCCCGGTGCCCGAGCTGCAGGGCTCGGCTCCTGGACCCCATGACTGGACCCTGCGAGCTCGTCGATATCAGCGTTCCAAACCCAGGCCTCTTTGCCCTGTGCGCATGCTCCAGCATCCTCTCGCCCCCTCCCTGAAAGCATCTCTCACTTCACCACCAATTGTGCTGAGAAAGAAAAAAGACCATAATACTTTTTTCCTAGCTTTCGTCATTCTATAGGATGGACAGAATTTTTTTACACTGGAATTTTCCAAAGAAGCAACATATTTTCCTTATAGCATTTATTTTTTTTGTCCCAAAGCCTGTCCAATTTTCCTTTTATTAGCAAGTTAAAACATGCACACAGCATAGAGTGTCACTCCTCCAAGATTAACTGTCATTTAGAGACTATTTCTCACATTTTTTTTTTTATTACAGTTGGGTTCCCTGCCGTGTTCGTAATAATTTAACTCTCACTAATACTTAGGATAAAGCACCCTATTTGCAGGCTACTCAATAATCTAGCTGTATGAAGCGGGAGAGAAACGGTGTTTCATACAAAAGCTCCGAAGGATTATTTGCTGTTTGCTGATCACCCACAGCCCCCCGCTACGTGAACGACCAGGCTCATCCCGGCATTGCAGCCAGAGTCCAGTCTGCTGTGTTCTTCATGCTTTTACCTGCAAAGTG
This sequence comes from Pteropus medius, assembly GCF_902729225.1. NCBI lineage: Eukaryota > Metazoa > Chordata > Mammalia > Chiroptera > Pteropodidae > Pteropus > Pteropus medius. The sequence continues at coordinate 36,413,762 of NW_024355205.1, forward strand.
GAAATCACCTCCTCGCCCGCCTCCTTGGTGGACACGAGGTAACGGGCCATTTCGGGGTTGATGATGCGGTCCTCCTTCTCCCAGCGGACGATGATGGGCTTCTCGCCGTGGGCTGTGCAGCTCATCTCCTTCTTTTGCCCCTGAGTGGCCAGGGTAGTGTTTGGATAGGACGTGACCATCGCAGGAACTGCAAACCCAAGAGGGACACAATTTATTCGGCCAAGCAGGGTTCTTGGACTTGCCCACCGTCGTACTGGACTCAATCATCTTAAAGAGGTTTCTTTGAAATAAAACCGAGTCAAGAAAATGCAGAGCAAGAATCATGATGGAAAGAGAGGGAAGGTGGCAGAAAAGTGAAATCTGGCTCGATGAGCCCTTAGCAGCAGGTGCTGCCTGGCTTCCTATTCGCCGGGTAGTGCTCTCTCCCAATCCCGCTGAGGGCAAGTGTGGGTCACAGGCGCGACTCATGTCCCCAAGGACACACTGAAAAATGATTCTACTTGCTGATTAGACTGGGAAGGGGGCTTCCATTAAGACGTATGCTCTGCTTTCTGTCATCATTTGTGTTTCTAACTGTCACTGAGTTCAACTAAGGACATAAAACCATATAGATCGACTTAGGTGGAGCCCTGCGTCCTGCGAACCAATCCCGGCCGTTACTTCTGGGCATCCCCACTTCTCAAACTTGCTACAGACTTTACTAGTCACTTGGAGACCTCAGACCGTCTCGTCTTCCATAACTATGGCGGGGAATCTCGCCCACAATTCACTGAGAAGACAGAAAACTTTATCTGTGAACTGTGTCCAGTTCCCTCTCCCCCATCTCAGAATTCATCTGTAGTTGTTCATTCCTGGCAATATGCTGGGTGACATAAGGCCTCACTCCCATTCCATGACCCCCCCTAGAAATGCTGGACGACATATAATAAACTCCTTTTTAAATGCATACTAAGCTTACAAGAAGGTGAGAGAAAACGCAGGAGCCAGAAATGGAAGTGGATGTTGAAAGGCCAGAGGTGCTCTGACCACCTGAGAGCCAGGGGGTTGAAAGTGAGACCTCCAATCCAGGCTCCTCAAAGGGCTCTATCTTCAGAGCAAGAATATGCCTCCTCCCCCCCCAAAAAAAACAAACAAATCCATAACAGCAAAGGGAGAAGCCAACTGCCTTGTCTTGTGTTATGAATGAAGAGAAAAAAACTGTCTCCCGTGAGAATTTGTAGCTGATCTGACTCTACGCAGGTTTGGAGTCAAGCTTACATGAAAGGATTAATATGGTGGAGACTGTGGTTTGGTAATAGGCCTGGGACCCAGCACAAGCAAACACGAACACTCTGGAAGGATGTACCCTCCATCCAGACGCCCTAGGATGCTCCCAACACGAACCTCTGCTGAACATGAGCTCACAAACCAAAAGTGTAAAACACGAGCCAACGATCCACCAGAGTCCGGATGCCGCGAACCCCTGAGAGTGGGTGTGGGGCTGGGATGCCCTGTGTGTGGATGCAGAGCGGAAAGGGAGCACTCACGCCCGGACCCGGGCGCTGGGAGGGAGCACCAGGTGCCTGGGCCATGGGCTCTGGGTCGCGGGTCGCACCCGCTCTGCCGCACAGAGCCTTGCTCGTGAGCCCAGCCCGCCCCGTGCACTGCAACACATGCTCTCATGGGGCCCGAAGGTGGTTCTGGGGAGAGGCCAGGCCAATCCGTCGGCTCTCCTATCACTTTTCCTTTAAACACATGATTTTCTTTACAGTGGCTTCGCCTCCGTAAACCTCAACCATAGGGAATATATTTATGAGAAAAATAAAGCAATAGAAATTATTTCTAAGGATCCCCAAAATAACCCTAAAATATCTGTACAAAATACAAACATTTCAGCAGAAGGAGAAAGCCCCGGTGCCCTCAGAGCCTGTTCGTGTCTCTAAGCGGGACAGACAAGCGGGTTAAATGACTTTTCTGCCCAGAGCAGAGGGGAACTCCCGTGGAGAGCGTGGCGGGCTGTGAGCAGTGGGGCTGCCAGCGAACGCGGAAAAACGAAAGAGCCGATGAGAGCAGAGAGGAACGCGCCGAGGTGGCACGAACCTCCGAAGGCGAGGTGACGGGCACCCCTCGGCCCAGCGAACGCGGGGCCCCTCCCCTCGCCCTGCGGTCAGGCCCTCACACCCACACTCACTCACATCTCAGCCACCCCCGGGGGTGCGGGGCACCCCAGGAGACTGTCGCTGTGGGTTTTCACACAATGAACCACAGCCATCGAGTAAATACAAAACTGGCTTGGTGCAGTGCGTTTAGTAAGACAGAACTATTGAAAACACTAAAGAAGATTTCTTTCTAAAATGACTAATAAAAAAAAAATTTAAGGTTGAAAACTGATTTCTGAGAGGAAAACTAAGTAATATTTCCATGCACATGCCTAAGAACGAACTACATGCATAATTATCCTTGATCTCCAATGCTGCTTAAAATACAAAAGTAAAAATACTAAAGAGTTATGGACATTTTTGCCTTCAGTAACTACAGTCACCAAAAAAGTGATATTTACCAGGCACGCCTAAATAATCTCTGTACCCCTAAATAGTTTGGGAGCCCTGTTTTCCGACTGGTATCTACTACGAGATTCAAATTTTTAAGTAACCAAGAGGGTAGGAGAAGTTGGTTCTGCACGTTTCACGCACGTGATCATGCGGGATGGACCTGACATCTCTGCAAGCATCCTTGACTGTCTTCTCTTGAAAAATATACCAGAAGGGAAGGTGGCAGTGTCATTTCCCTGTGAGGGATTTGGAGAAGGAATCAGGGACATCTGTTGAACACTGACACCACAGCAGTAGGACTGTTTTCGGTAGAAGGTTTTCGGCACGGAGGGTGTTTCTTAGGATGCAGCTTCTCAATAACGTAAGCCAGGGTAATTGTTCCTGGTAAAAAAAAAAATCTCTTTCTATGATAATTGCCAACTATATACTCGCATATGTTATCAAGTTACTTATAAATTTAAAATACAGTGAGATTTTAGTTATAAAAAAGTATAACTAAAAGTAAAACATATAAAAAAGTACATGTTTTAAGGAAATTATTTGAGGATCTCTCAAGATGCTTTGTTTTGTTTGTATAATGACTTAATCTTTTAAAGACAGGAATTGGTTTCCTATAGTAAGATTCATTGGATAAAACTGACGGCCATAGTGTGGAGGAAAATGGGAAAATTAATTAAAGTATCCGGGACGGAAGTCTCTGTTCTGCCTAGCCCGGAACTGACACCTTGTTGCTGAGGAAGATGCCGAGGTGCTACAGCATCTGTTTTCACATGGATGATGCTTATTTGGGATCTACTTTGAGTTTAAAGCAAGGACCCCTCAGCTGCTTTGCTCCGGGGCGGGGCTGTGGCAATGACTGGCTCTAACTGATGATGCTGCCACGTGAGGCCGTCTGGGAATGTGGGAATGAGCCAAAGTGTACAAGTGAGGAGAGCCACAAAGCTGGCTGGTGGCTTCTGCATTTTAAACCTGATGGAAGGTAGAGATCCACCGGGAATGCCCAGGGCTGCAGAGAACCGGGGTATTGGATGGGCTGGTCTGGGGTCTCAGGAAGACGATGTGGGACTTAGAAGCGAATAAGTCAGCTTCGGTGACTTCCGTCCGTAGATGCTATGCATCGGGGTTTGGTTTATTGTTTTATTGACTGATCGAAGAAAGGGATGGAGAGAACGTTAATAATGAAAACCAAGGTCTGAAGCCATTATATTGTACATAGCCCCAAATACCGAGAAACTATTCTAATGGGAAACATTCAGCCAAGGAGTCGCTCACGATATTGACAAACGAGTGAAATTTCCATGTAAGTCTGCATTTCACCTCCAGCTTGTTACCATAAACAAAAGTGCCAACCTAACTTCATGATGGAGCACCGGTTCATCCGTTGGAACTGTAGGGTGCCACAGGGTGGCGACGGACACAGAGCTCATTGAAAAGCAATAAAAATATTTCGTGAGAATGAATTGTGACACCTAGTGTATATATTTATTGTTTATAACATTTATTGAGGTCTGGCAGTTAAACATTTACAGGAGTTCCCCCTTACCTGCTGGGGTTGCGTTCTAAGACCCCCAGCGAATGCCTGAAATCATGACTACTACAAGATGTTATATAGAATTTTTTTTTTCTATAGAAACATACCTGTGATAAAGTTCAATTTATAAATTAGGCACAGTAAGAGATTAACAATAATAAATAATAAAAATAGGACAATTATAACAGTATACTGTAATAAAAGTTATGCGAATGTGGCCTCTTTCTTTGATAACCGATCTTATACTTGAGACAGAGACTAAGTGATGACTGCCTGGGTAGAGTATACAGCGTGAGTCACATCCCGGGCCGGACAGAGTGGGATGAGATTTCATCACGCCACTCAGAATGGCAAACGATTCGAAACTTATGAATTGTTTATTTCCGGAATTTTTCATTTAATATTTTTAAAGGACAGTGTTTGACAGCTGGTAATCGAAACCACAGAAAGGGAAAGCATGGATAAGGAGGGGGCACTATACTAGCACACCGCGGGGCGTGTGCAGACTAGAAATAAAGCAACGGGAACATCGGAAAGGAAGTGAGGTCCCAGCAGCCAAAGCAGGTCAGTGGTTGCTGGGGAGAGAGCCCTCCACTCCTTTGCTTACACATGGAGGGACATTCTGTTACAGCGACACTTCTGACCTGTCTCTTGAATAAAGGGGTAGTGACTTACCAGATCTGAGAGTTGAGAAGGAACTAACTAGTGTGGCCCAGTTCCTTCCGGTCATCTGTTGACAGAGGACATGTGTCTGACCTGCAAACTTCCTGCAGTAAAGGGGGCGTGGCCAAGTGAGAGGAAGTCTGTGTGTCTTCAGGCTTGTTAGCAACTGGGTGGGCATGTCTTCCTAATACTACATTGTAGGATTGGAAAATCCACACTCTCCAGAAAGCTAATAACAAACTACCCTGCTTCTGTGTCTATCCTTTGCTTGATTCTGAATTCAGGGGTATTATTTATTGGTCCCTCTTCAACTCTAATAATAGCTATGGACTATTGACCTTGAGTGGAGAATTCTGGTTGCCTTCCCGAATTTTTCCTTTCTTTCCCAAGTTTTTAACAGGAGACATCATACAAAAATATTCCTGAATAAAAGAAGGTATTTATAAGCCTTTCTTACAGCTAGATGTCGCCATACAACTGAGCTCGAGGCAGTGATATATCTAGGACTTCTGGGAGGCACGTTCAGCTGGGTGGAAGCCCTTTTCGCCTCCTCCGTGTCCTCCCATGTCAGCCTGAAATCAGGACCTGATAGCTGGAGCACCAGCAGTCATCTTGGACCATGAGGTGACCTTGAAAATGAGTGCCTGAGTCCTCTATGACACCCTGTGGCTCCCCTCCCAAAGCTGGCCTGCTTTACTCCAGAGAAATGTTTACATGAGAGAGACATAAGCTATTATATTTATCCATTCTTATTTTGGATTTTTCTGTAATAGGAGACTGAGAATTATTTTGAATTTACTTTAACCATAGGTCTAGATTCTTTGGGGGAAATATAGCCTATGTTCTATATTTCCAAAGCAACACCCCCTTGCATACCCATAGGGATGCGCTGGGTTGTCAGCGGCCTATAGAACACGGTAGTTGCCTGCATTCGAATCCTTAGGTGTGCTGCTGGCTCACTGTGCGCCTGTGGACAGTCACCTCATCACTCTGTACCTCGGTTTTGTCCTTTGTCAGATGGAGATCGTAATTGCCGAGAGGGTAACAGCCAGCCCGCAGCACAGAGTGAGTGTGATGTGAGCTTCCCTCAATGGCTTCTCCATGTGATTGAAGGCACAGGTTTCTCCATGCCCTGGGAGGTGGGTCTTCCCATGAGGAAGGCACGTGGGTTCTGATGCAGGAGGTGTGGTCTGCTCGGGCCTCCGGGCCCATCCCCTTCACGAGGGTCCCTTACCGAAGACATCCTCGATTTGGGCTCAAATACACTAACCGAGGTGTTTTTCTCATAAGGGCTGAGGACTAAAGTCACGATAATTAAAGATCCCAAAGCCACTACAAATGACTTGAATGACGAAACTGTAAATAAACCTGTTGTAGGCTCAAATTTACTTCTCTTTCTTCCTTTCCAAGCTGGGAAACATGAATCAGAAACTGGAAAAGCCACACACAGTTTAGCTTTGAAACGTGGCCCCTGGTCGCTCCAGTGAGGAGCCTGATTCCTGCAGTGGCCCTCCCCTCCCCACGCTGAGCACGGAGAGGGACACTCTAGTGGCAAAAGTGTGTTCCGGGAATGAATCGGTGCTAACGCCTCACTGTGTCATGGTCACTGTAAGGCTATGAAGAGGATTTTCCACTGTGCCACTGTTTGTGAAAAAGAGAAAGAAATTTGCAAAATGGCAGGGCCTGAAAAAAATACAGATTTCCGGGAAGATGTGGGAAGTGGGGTCCGTTCTCAAGTCCAGGTATTTGGTCACCCTCACTTCTTCATGTTCTAACGAGAATGAGCCAATTCTGAGGTATGGGTTCCGGACCTACCGCAAGTTGTTTACCATGGGGACACATGCGTTGTGAAGGCTGCTGTTCACTTGGAATATAATTTCCTGTCACTTTAAAACAGCCGGCTGGAGGAACACATTGGCACTCTCCAAGAAAATGCCGCATGGCTTCGAGGACTTGTTTGTTTTCTGCCCTGTCCTTGTTTTGAATAATGAAGAGCTTTATTGCATTCCGTGTGGGGGAAATGCCTTGACTAAAGCATGGATCTCTGGTTTACAAGTTATCCATCTGAAAAAAAAATGCTTCTCTTTTGACTCATAGTTCTCCTTTGAAAGAGTGCCCTACCGAAATGTGTGTATTAGTTCTGGGTAATAAATTCTGTATTTGGTCAAGAATATTCTGGCAAGCCCATGTTCTCTCGTCCCACCCAAGTCTTTTCAGCCCTTTACAGGAACGGTCAAAGGATTTTTCAGAAATGGATCATTATCATGGCTCTTTGCGATGCTAGTGTCAGAAGGCACAATCTTTTCACTTGTCACAGTCATGGACACCAAGAAATGACAACATGGATTTTTGAAGGATCACCAATGGGAGGGGTGCTCAAACGGGGACTGGTACCAAGGAGAAGGTGTGGGCAAACCCTGCTGGCAGGGGCAAAGGAAACCCAGATCAAGCGGGCTTTGTTCAAAGACTGTGCCGAGTGCTTCTCCTGCACACTGTCCCTCAACTGGGTGTTGCTATATATCAGCTTATGTCAGTTATTTATCAGTTTATAATTTTCTTCCACAGAGCAGGGTAGCATGTAATGGCGCCTCCATGTTCAGCAAGTCTGCATTCTTACGGTGTAAGGGAGCCTCGTATGACCAAATTTCCTGCAGCGGTGCAGCAGGGTTGCTGTCACCAGCCAGATAGAGCTGATTATGCCCAATGTGCACCAACTCTGCCGTCCCTTAACATTACCTATTTAGCTTGAAATCAGAAACGGTGGGAGGATTGACATCCCTGAAACTGGCAAATGCTAGAAATCGGGGCTTTTTTTCCCCTCCCTCCATCCCCTACAGAACCCTACATCGGAGGCTATGTCACTACGTTAAGAATTTTAAAGGGTGTTCCCACCATGCCAGAGGCACTGAGAAGTCAGCGAGGTTCCCTACCAGCAATAACTAACCTTAATCGTAACGGTAAACCCTGCAAATATGAATAGCACATCACTGTATCTTTGGCTACCTATCAGCAATAAATCGATGCATATATTGATTTTTCACACAAATATATAGAGAGGATGAAAATTTACATTAATCCATCACTGATATTAATGATTAGTTCCGAGCTTTACTCTTCCATTTTAAGGGCTCGACCGATAACATAAAACTGGTCCTAACACAGTTTTATTTATTCCTCCTCCCAGTTCTGCTGAAGATGAAACAAAAGGAAACGCTTAGCATCCTGGGTAGACAACCTGCCTGCCACAATCATTTGATTCGATCTCTTCATTTTACAGAGAGAAAAGAGAAACCCAAGGATGAGCATCACAGGCCCAGATACGAGTCCACCAGGATCTGCTGTTCATCACTCCTATTTTAAAACCATCATCATCGATTGCGACCTCGATGAATGGTGGCCAGCCTTCTGGATGCCCAGGATGTCCCGTGTCTGAGCAGGGAAGTCCCACCCTCTGGGAAGTCTCTCAGTCCCTCCATGTGGTCAGAACAGAGGGGACAGAGGAGCGTGCGGGGCCACGAACACAGCAACAAGGCTGTCCCCACACTCGAGCTGGACAAACGAGGCGGGCGCACCCGGGTTTCTAGCTGGGGGGGCTAGGGAGGGTGATGTTCTGACACATGACCACCATTTTAATCTGCCTTTCTTCTACATTTCCCCAACATTTGACTATGAAAATAAGTCAGACGTACAGAAAGTTGAACAGCCATATACCCACGGCCTAGATTCCACGATGAACATTTCATGCACTGATGGGAGCCAAGATTTATTTTTACCGTTATGTCATCAGTCAATCAAAATATACCGAATATCTAATTTTCATTATTCTGTTTTAAAATCGACTTCGGTGGAAACGTGAATCTGAGCATCCCCAAGACCTGGCCTGAAGATTAGAATATAGGAGAATTTCAGGATTCCTCTCATCTCGACATCTTGTCCCCGTTAGCCTTGACTTATAAATAAATGGAACGGAATGGGTTAAGGCTGGCTAAACCAGAACTTATTCCTTCTATGCCCCTACCCCATCGGAAGCTCTATTTCACCTTATAAGATTTTTAAAACAGTAACATAGCCATAAAAGTCATGCAGAAAATCTATCTTCTTTAACCCTACAATGGCGAATCTTTCCTTTTCCTCCAGGGAAGTCGAGCAGGTCCACACGTCGTAAATAATACATCTGTGCTTCTGTAGTCTTTCAAGTTTCAGACACTCTGGCATGTGTGATCCTGCAGCAGCATACATGTCCTCAGTAGAGAAGAAAGTTCTTAATCACTTACTCATTAACAGGGTCAGGGGAGGTAGGTAATCAGCCTAAAGCCACGTGCCTGGTGAATGGGAGACCCAGAATGGCATCCCAAGTGTTCCGAACCTAAACTCAAAGCCTCTTTGCCACCCACAGAGGAGCACCCGAAACACTGGACACAGAACCTCTGCGGTCCGCAGGACACAGAACCCTGAGCACAGGGCATGCGGCAGCCTGAGCATCTTGGACGCCCCTCCATCTGAGGGGCACTCGGCGGGGAATCCTTATGATGCTCCCAACAGCTCCATTTCCTCAGCTGCAAAATAAGGATCCCGACATGTCTCCTGCCAGCCCGCTGCATATTTGAGAGATGATGCTGGCAGGACTGGCTATGTGGCTTGTAGGATCCAGAGCAAAACGAACACGTGGAGCCTTTTGTTTCAAACAGCAGGAAAAGGGGCCATTACAGTTCTGAAATATAAAGCTTTTCCCTTTCTCTGAGGTCTCTATTTCCGCGTGTCATGATGATCTATATTTTCTATTGAACGTCCCGCTCCCTCAGGCTTGGGGCTGGGCATGTGCAGGTCCTCTCAGGCAGCCCGGACGTGACCTAGGACAGTGCTCGAGTCTTCCTCCCTCCAGCACGGCCATCGTGCCAGAGTCTTGGGTGAGAGACCCCCCCAAGGGTCCCTGAGTCACTGTCTGAGAGCTCTGTGGTGCGGCCGCCTCTGGGCAGGGAGGGCTGCCACCGTGCCTATGTGGAGCCTGACCCTGATCTTGCAAACAGGCCCCCATGTGATGCAGCGCCTCAGTGATTGCTGGGCAGATGCAGGGAAGGGGCCCGGGAAGTGAGAGAGCGGGCTGCTGAGAATCCATTCTGGGGCGGCAGGTGCTGGCGAGAGGTGGAGAGACACAGGGGCTAAGGCTCCAAGTCCTCAGTTCATGCCCTGTCATTTCAATGGACTTCACTTACAAAACACAGATTGAAAGATAAAATTATTAAGGACTTCAAGATGGCGGCCAAAGACCATTACGCCTCAAGTGTAGGAGCCTCGGGGGCTCGGGTTCCAGGCCACTGCACCGGTCACATACCCAGGACGCTGGTCCTGGAGGCTGGTAAGTACTTAGCCTCCTAGGCAGTCACTGCTGTTACCGGCAGAAAGGAGCAGCCTGGTTACCGGGAGGGGGCAAAGGAGCAGGGAGGGTCTAGTCTCCTGGGCAAGACCTGAGTGGAACTAGGCACAATCCCCAAAATGTGATGGGGTGGCCAGTGGCTCCCTCTTTCTCTGCTGCCATGCTGAAGGAAGGCCACGCAGACAAAGTCAGACCCTAACAGGAGAGCCGTTAGTCCCAGCCGCTCCTGATGCAGTGCAGCCCACCCACGTTATCCTTCCTTCTACCTTCTGTTCCGCTCCTTCCATTGCCTGGGGGCCGTCAGGGACCCACAGTCACATTTCCCAGTCCCAGCAAACACGCGTTCTCGGCCTATCTGACCAAACGCTGACCATCTTAACCACGTTCACGTGCACAGTTCAGTGGCGTTCGGCACGTCCACACTGTGGGCGACCAGCACCCTCATCCGTCTCCAGAACTTCTTCATCTTCCTCAATTTAAACTCTGCACCTGCTAAACACCCACTCCCCATTTCCTGCTCCCCCACCCCGGCAACCCCCATTCTACTTTATCTCTATGAATTTGACAGCTCTAGGTTCCCATATAAGAGGAACCGGGCAGTATTGGGGCTGGCTTATTTCACCGAGCATGACGTGTCCACGGTTCTCCCATGATGCAGTGTGTGTCGGAATTTCATTCCTTTCGAAGCCTGAATATGTTCTGTTGTGTGTACGTGCCACATTCGTGTATCCGTTTGGCCATCGGTGGGCTCTTGGGTTGTCTTCACCTTTTGGCTACTGTGAGTAATGCTTCTGTGATCTTCGGTGCACAAAGCATCCATCTTGAAAATACCTGCAGCGTTTTGCTAGTGAAATGGTTTGCAGTCTCGAGCCTGTGTCTTCTCAAGGTCTTCAGAGGCCGAGTGGCTTTCTCTCCGTTTGGGGTCTCTGCCTCCCAGCTTCCTCTCCATTTCCTCATCTGTAAGAACAATGAGACCTGCAGCCTCCCGAGGCTGTGATGAGGGTTTAATGAGCTTATGTTAGCGGAACCCACTGAGTGTGCCGGAAGCTAGGCCCCCGCAGAAACGCAGAGCATCATTATCACTGCTGCAGGATCAAAAATTCCTCCTGTCCAAATACTTATTGTTCATAAAAGTTTTAGTGAGTCAGGCTACCTACTGGGCAGCTCTAATCCCCATAAAGAAAATGATTTCTCCAGCCAGGAATTAATAAGTTCTTAGCACATACTAAAATATCTCCTCGGCTGGGTTATTATGCTTACATAATGAAGTTACTTTGATTATAACCATTAATCAAATATGTGTTTCCGAGCTGCAGAGGGCTGTACTTGATGTTAACCTTCAACGAGGCCGACAGCTTCTCCACTTCCTGGCCGCTCTCCCGGGGCCTCGGGACACGGCTCGCTGTGCCAGCATGCAGACGGACATCTCGGTCTCCTATTATGTTTGCTCTGAACTCGTTTCGGGTTACGTCATTGGAAGAAAGTTGATTCATTTCGCCCGACAAGTACGAATCGTAACCCGAAGATATCAAAAACAGTATTTTTCTCCAATTCACATGCTGAGTCCCTGACATTTGAGTCTTTTTTTTTTTTTTTTCTTTTTTTTTTTTTTCTTTTCCGGTCATGTACACAGATGCTACATTTTGCCTAATAAGAAAATCTTCTAATGATTATGTAGGGAAAAAAAAAAGGAAATAGTTAAGTAGAATTTGATTTCCTGCAGGATAGTAAAAAAGTAAATTTAAAAATGTAGGCATATGGACTATGTCATCCTGAAAAATGGCTACGGCCTGGAATACTAATGAAAACAAACGGCTCGGTGGTGTTGGTCACCCCCCAGTGTGGTCCTGGCCGTCCTCAAATCTGGGTATGCAAACCACTCTACAGCCCCTCCCACGTTCTACCGGAGCTGTCGGTCCCCACGACCTATAGAATACGCGGGAGTGGAAGGCAAGCACTCTGAGAGTTGAGTATACAAGGACTACGGCTTCCATTTTGGGCGCTAGAGTTCTCTCTCTCTAATCACTGCCTCCAGGTAAGCCTGCCATCGTGTCACTGGGAGTGTAAGCGGCTGGCCAGCAACCCGTGCAGAAGCTTGACGTGGATTCTCCCCTTCTAAAGTCCTCTGATACAGCTTGAGGAAGGCAAGCAGTTTCCATGGAAACAGAACCGGCCGTTTCTAGTGGCTTGGGGATGGATACACAGAATAGTTAGGTCCAAAGCCATGTTCTAACTTTTGAGCAGGTGCTTTACATGCAGCTGTTTATCACAGAGAAGCGAAGGGAAAGAAGATAAACCACATCCTATTAATGCTCGTGGTAATGACCAGGCTCTCATCTGCTGATACTGGCTGCAACGGCATATCGCCTGGGGCTCCCTGGAATCCAGGACAGTGTCTGCTAGCAGCTGTGCTCAAGCTACCTCCGTCTTTAGCACATCCTAGGGAACTCTTCCCCTGAAGAGTCTCGTCCAAGATGGGGCAGTGCCCAGGACTTTTTCCTGCCTTTGACCCTGCGATCCCCACCATATTTTTAAATTTCAGATATGCACATGCATTTCAGTAATTTGGTTATCTGGATTTGGTGATAGTATTTGGTTTATTTAATGTGGTTATTGTTTGTTTGTTTTTTCTACATGTCTTTATCACTTGACTATGCCACTATCAAGGACACAAAAGTCCTTTTAAAGACACCCGGTATAAGAACGATGATAATAATTACAGCTCACATGTATTAAGCCCAATGTTGAGAACTTATTAGTTTTGAATCTTTACAGCAACCCTGGGAGGGAGGTGCTATAACTACCCTCTCTCAAAGAACAAGCAACGCAGCTAAACCCAGACTGTGGGAGTCTAAGCCAGCTGCTTTTTCTTTTCTTTTCTTTTCCTTTTATAATTTAATAATACTTTATTTTATTGCTCAAATTGTTTTCATATATATATATATATATATATATATATATATATATATATATATATATATATATATATATATATATATATA
>NW_024355205.1:36426886-36432326 GCF_902729225.1 Pteropus medius
TACTGTCCATGTCCATGAGTCTCTGTCTGTTTGTCATGTTTGCTGCTTTTAGGTGTACATCCCACATATGAGTTATATGAGATAACATGTGTTTTTCAACTTTTCTGTCTGACTTATTTCACTTAGCATGATTATCTCAAGATCTACTCATGTTGTCACAAATGGCAGTATTTGTCACAACCGCTATGGAAAACAATATGGAGGTTTCTCAGAAAACTAAGAATTGATCTACCATATGATCCAGCGGTCCCTCTACTGGGTATTTACCCCAAAGACTTGAAAACCCATATCCAAAAAGATACTTGCACATCGATGTTCATAGCAGCATTATTTACAGTGGCCAAGACATGGAAGCAACCGAAGTGTCCTATGACAGATGACTAGCAAAAGAAGCTGGGTACATATATACAAGGGAATACTACTCAGCTCTGAGAAAAGATGAAATACGGCGTTTTCTCTCTCATTCCAAGTGGAGGAAATTCTCACGTTCTGAATTGTAGGATTAGTGCTACTAAAAGATGGAGAATGTGTTCTAGCTCAGGACCAAACGCCAGGATGAGTGAGTGCACACGCACACACCTTTTCTTGCTTCGTGCTGGGGGCTCATGAGCTTCGGATCCGGTATAGAATCAGCTAACCCTCACTGGCCCATTTGCGGGCTCGTGTTCAGTGTGACCGCTGGCAGGCAGCATCTCTCGGTGTCTTCGTTGAGGACAGTTGATAAATCTTACGAGGAAGAAGGAAGAAGTGGCAAGGAGTTCCTAGCACACAGCACTGTTAATCAGGAGATATTTTAGGGCCGAGCAGCTCTCAGGGGGTTTCTCGATTTCAGAGGCTTGGGAAGTGACGTGTGTAACGGTCCCTTCCCTGGGGAGGCGAGCAGGCACTAATTGAGGTATTGACGGCTCTAAATGAAGCAGAAACCCACTAGGAAGACTCCGCCCGGAGGAGAATGAGCACAGCCAAGTAGCCATGCGGGGCGTTGGCAGTCTCGTCCACCGCTCGTCCAGGCAGGGGCGGTCACCTCTGCACAGGGACTTAGTCTCTACAGCACGCCTCTAGGCGAAAGGCCATGAAAAATGATCAAAGTACCGTATAAAAAACACCTTTATGGTTTATCTATTCACTGTCTTTATAGATGAGGATTTATACTGTGTATTTTCCTGATTCACATGTAAAGCGGGCATATGGGATATTTCAGTATGGCTCAAAATACTCGGGCATGTGAAGAATGTTTCCCAGCATCCCATACAGCTTCCCATGGAGAGAGAGTGGAGCGTTACTCTTTCCCCAGCATGGCGAGTATTTGTGCAACAGTCACTGGAGGTTTTCTTCCATCTGATCTTTTCCGTTTCATCTGAGGTGTCGTGTCTGCAGAGGCTCCCTGGCTCCTGGCAGCAGCACCTGCTTCCTTTGCAGACAGGGTTTGGCACCCAAGGAGGAGGGAACCGTGAGCTCTGACTCAACGCTCACCCTGTGCTGTGACGGAAGCTCTCTGAAATCCAGCCAGTTTGAAGAGTAAGGAGTAACTAGGGTTTTAAATGAGCATGAGCGTGTGTGTGCGTTAACGGCAAATGAGCTGTAACTAAACCGCCCTCATCCGAGTGGCTGTGTCCCTCGTGACACGGTGGGGTGTTAGCTTGAAACCACTGGCAGATGCTCTGGGGAAATGCCCGTGGGATCGGGAGACAGCTCTGTCTGCAGTGGCGGGAGCAGTGGTTTTGAGCCTTGAGCCTGCTTCGGAGTCCCCTCGCGGGCGTGTTGAATCACAGGTGACTGCGCCTCGCCGAGCACCTGACTAACAAGTTGCCATGAGACCGTGGCACGGCCACAGCGACGGTGATCTCTAGGCCCAGCCAGTCTCCTGACTCACCTGGATGCTGCTGAGTGGATGTCGTATATCAAAAAGCACAAATGCTGTCTTTTTGATTCCAAACAATGGGTGCAGCGAGCATCCTGAACCCTTGCTTTCTCCCTGATATTCACAAAATTATTCAGGAGTAATTTAGGTGAACAGTGTGGGTTAGGGTCCCACCTTTATGGCCTGATTGGCTTCAGTTACCTTTTAAAAGTCCCTATCTCCAAATACTGTCACATTGGGGGCGTTAGGGCTTCGGCATATGGATTTTAGGGGGGTGCGATTCAGTCTGTAACAATATCCATAATATATTGTTGATTGAATAAAAAGGCCTACAGGGCATTGTCACTTTTTTTGTTTTTAAAACATATTTACAAACCCCCTCATTCTCTACTTCTCTCTTTCCTTGCATATAAACAGATCTATATGTAGGCATAAAAATGAAAATGTCTTAAAAGATAGGAAACATGTTAACAGAGGTGAATAATGACTAATATTCACTTTCTACTTTATTTCTTCTGATTTGTCTGAATCTTTTATAATAAGCACACTTACTTTTATAAGCGGGACAAATAAAACGTATTTTGTTTTTGACGTAATTATACAAGCTTAGTGGCTTGAGGCTAAGGTTTCATTCAAACAGGCCAGATTCAGGTGTGAGCAGCACAGCGCACACCTGATAAAGTGTCCCTGAGCCCTAAGGGCCTGCACCGCTGGGTGGTGATTTCGTTGTCAAAGCAGACACAGGAAGGCAGCTGGCAGCCTGGCCCCGGACGATGTCACGTGTGCCACATCCTCCCCTCGTACCAAAACTCAAATGACAACGTACAGTGGCCGATGTGACGCTCTAGGGCGATCTGAGAAACATTCGTGGGTGTTTGGCATCATCCCTCTTTCTCCAACGACCGAAAAAGCCCTCGAAACACACAGCCCCTCAAAGCAAAGAAGGTCTGACTGCTGTGATTCCTTCTGGAAGCTCTAAGTGCTGGGGGCTGGGGCCGAATGGGGGGGTGCGCTGTTGAGAACGTGCTGGCTGTGGGCTCAGCGAGGCTGCCTGTAGCCGCTCCGGCCACGAGGGCTTCTCCCCTGGCCTCTGGTGTGGGGACACTCAGTGCCGGTCGCCATGGCTGACGAAGGGTGTCCGCTTCCACTGTGACACTCGCCCGTGGCAGGAGCTTGAGGAGGAAGCGGAGGGGGAGGGCCAGGGGAAGGTCATCCTTGGCCTGTCCGGGATGGCGTCGGGCTGCCTTTAGTCCTGTGTCCCAGGCTCCACCTTGGACGGATTCCAGGTCCCCACAGCCGATCAGTGACCTGGTCGTTTTGATCAATGCCGATAGCATCTTTCAAATCAGACATGTCCTATGATCATCTTCTTCGTCCAAGTCTTAATCAGGATGCCAGAGCGGGGCTGCAGCAAATACGTTCCGAGCGGCTTGTCCAGCCCTCCCCGTGGCCCCTGCGGTCTGTTCTCAGCCTCCACCAGGCTCCTGAAAAGTCACTCCCCATACGACACTCTCTCCTTTGCGATGTAAAACGGCCTCTCGCGATTTACTATCTATTCCCACAGCTTCAAGTCCGAAGCATTTTATGGACTTGCTGCAGCCTGCGTTTCCTGATACCAACGACCCCCTCCATTAACCAAACGCTCTGCTTCCCCGCGTGAGCCGACTGCGTGGCTTCCCCCAGCTCCCCCGTCCCAGAGGTGTGGTCTGGGAACACACGTCTCCACGGCCGGTCGGCACGGCTCTGTTTCGAGGTCATCGCTATTTCTTGCATCATGTCTGCGCACGGCGTTCCTTGCTGAGCGCGCGTTAAAAGCCCGCATCTCCACCAGCACGCGGTGGTACAGTTGCTTTTGTTCTTCTCATGTAAATAGGTATCGAGGCATCGTGTTTGTAACGTGCAGACTATCTGCTCATCAATCAGATAGTGGGTTGGACATTTCGAAAGGCAGCAACGTGTCTTTCGGGGCCCATAATGCTCATCAGACACCTATGGGTCACCTGCAGGTTACCGAAACTCCTGCCGCCCCTCCCAGTTTGTCCTCTGTCACACTGGTGTTTTTATCCACGCTTCCCATCACCGCTCCCTTCCAGATAGAAGCTCCTTGAAGTCAAAGATTATGCCTTAATCGTGTCGACACCAATCATTGGCACGTAGCAGCTGCTACCTAAATAGAGATATTTCTTGTGTGAGAACAAAATTGTAGAACTTTTATCCAAAGGGTGTTCATGGCAGAGAGAGCAGCACATTCAAAGGCACAGGGGGTAGTCGGGTGGCTCACGCGAGTGACTGAAGGTGGCCCTGGTAACAGGACTGCAGAGTAAAGGTCAAGTAGGGGTAAGACAGGCCTGGGACAAGACACGAGGGACCTCCTGGGACATGCCGAAGAATCTAGATTTAACACGAAGACATGGGATATTTAGAATCACAGACACATCCGTATATCCAAAATGGATTTTTTTCCCTATCTTCAAAGCCATCAAGAGTAGTTATCCGCATGACCTAACAGAATATCTAGGCAACTTTTCAGTGTGAAATTTATAAAGTCACATTAGAAGAAGGTTATTCTCACATGCGAGGATGGGAAGGGTTTCTGATGGGAAAATGACAACATCTATGGGAACACACTTAGAGGCCTCTCATACAGGCCGCTCCTACAGGCGGGGCGCGAAGGATGGGGAGCTTCAGGATGCCCCTGGCCCGCCCGCTGGGCGCCCCTGGGAACTGCATGGGCATGTCCTGGGTTTCTGATAAGTGAAGAATCAACTACATTCCAAAGTGGATTCTCAAAATAACCCACGGGGTCCTAACAACATCTGCACTAGGTAACTGAGAAACCATTTGGCTAAACACAAAAGTAATGGGGATATTTTTAATCAAAAACAAAAATCTCTTTAACTATCTATCTTACAATCCAGTTTATGTATCTCCCTAAGAAATCGAGGCACATAATCTTTCCTTAACTCATGGCTGAAGCGCTGTTTCTCCAACACTATTTTAAACAAGATTTGGATAAATTACAAATGACGTGACATCTAGAAACACGTTTAAATGTCCCTGGCAGTTTGGGACTTAGTACGTGGTTTAAGAGAATGTTAAGAAGACAGGAAAGAAATAGATTTGATCCTCTATGAAAACAATTACAGCCACTTGCAATAGGTTTTATCTTTGACAATATTTCATCAGAAATGTGAGGTGTCAAGACAGAGACCGTGACATCTATAGGGAAATTCTCATGCTGGAAAAGGCTGTCTCAGGGTGCCTAACTTCCCACTATCTATGCCAAGAACATCTACAACATCGATAAATGTGAATTTCATTCTGTAAATAAATATCGATGCTTAAATAGGCACGGTGCAATAACCGGCAGTAAAAAAATCCTACTTTGAAGTTCTGATATACTCGTCAATTACAAAGTTAAACACTGACTTTCATACTTTCTTTCACTTCAAATGACACTGACAAGGACAACTATCTCAAGGCCTAGATACATGCACGCGCGCGTGCACGCACACACACACACACGTGCATGCACACACACAGCGCACACACGTGCACACACACAAACACACATGTGCG
>NW_024355205.1:36432915-36433458 GCF_902729225.1 Pteropus medius
TCAAACGAAAAATGCCACACATTTCAAAAAGATAATCAATGCTTCTTGTCATAAATTGAGTGGTCAGTCACTTAAGTATTCAATTCCCAATGTAGCTGATCACGGGCTGTTGATAAATATAAATCGGAGTGAATTAAAGACCACTTTTTTATCGCAGGTGTGTGTGTGGTATGACGTGATGGTGTACGCCATACCTGTGTCGTACACACAACACACACTCAGGTTGCTCCGAGGGAGTCTGGCCAGGCCAAGTGCATGAAGGACACCACTCATTGTCAGACTCAGACCTTCCTTCCAATAACGCCCACGACTAATTAAAGTACGTACATGCGAACGGGTGTTTTTCTCTCCCGTTACTGCCCGTGTTCCTGTTGGCGACACCTGCCCTGACCGCCTGAGCTTCTCCAGCATTTGGTGGCCCCGTAGATCAACCTGACAGGTAGGTCTGCCTTGTGTCTGGGAGCTCGTCTCCATCCCAACCTCCTCCCCCCAGTTACCGTAGGCACAGCCTCTCACCATCTCTCAGCCTTTCTCAATCCTGCT
>NW_024355205.1:36433626-36468479 GCF_902729225.1 Pteropus medius
TAACGGGCCACCCCCGGGGTCCACCTGAGCTGCACGGGGACCATGGAGAGAAGGCAAAGACAGCATCGCGCCATCAACCTCCTTAGGCTCTGTTTGTGCCAACTGAGGGGGGAAGGAAGTAGAGGTCGGGAACAGTCCCTCTCCCCCAAGACCTTGGAATTCGATACGAGGAGACGGATGCTGCTTCGGCAGCCACAAACCTCAGCGCCCCCATCGCACCCACATATTCTACCTTTGAAAGACGACGGTTCCAACATGGAAACACATCCATTCTTGCACGGGTGTGATAACGACCTTATTTACTAAGTGTTTTATATAGGTTATCTCCTGGATAGCCACACGCCGATCTACTGAGATGGGTTTTCTTATTATCTGCTGTACAGTTGAGCAGACAGAGACAGAGAGATGGAGTTAGTACACGGCGGACCCTCAAACGTGTGGTCTTGATCTTACCTCAGAAGGATGGCGACTCATGGACCAGGAGGCAGGTGAGATGCACAGGAAAGTTGGGGACAAAGTACAGACATAAATGTGAATGCTCATTCTTTAAGTTATTCCTTTGTAGACAATTCTTTGTAATTCAGTAGGTGGCGGATATCTCTTTGGGCTGAAACAGAAGTTTCTCTCCTGAATACAGACATGCATATTTTTTAGGAGGCCATATCCACCAGTGAGAGAGATAGCAAGGAAGAGAAAAGATTTTACATTAAAATGATGCAGATACATTTGATTATAAAATGAAAGAAAAGTGAATACATCCAAGAGCTGGGTGAGGAGCCTCCGAGGGAACGCGCGTCCCAAACCCACGCAGTCGGCCACAAACACCTGCCTGTCCCAAGCATAGCACGTGATCCCCAAGCATACTCAAGTGCTTAATGCTCCTCAAAGGGTAGCTATAGACACAGTCATTTGCCACTTTCGTTTCTTAGGCTTTTGGGAGGGAAGAGATCACTTACGGATCAAGCACCAATACTCAGATGAAGATTTCAAAGAAGGCAGATGTGTCACTTGAGAACCACAATGTAATCACAAAGTCCCCAACTCGTACTTTCTTGAAGGTAAAAGCAGCTCATGACATTTTAACCGAGTCTTTGAAAAGGACCGTTTTTGTGGCCTGTCACAAAGCGGAAGTCCATGGGAAATGCTCCTTTAGTAACCCAAACAACATTTAGGGTGAATTGTCTCCCGAATGTCCAGCTGCCTCCCGTTCATCCCGTCCTCCTCCTCGGCAGTTGAAGTGCTTCGCGCTGTCTTGAGATCCCATCGGTGTCTTGAAGTCTGTTGCTATACATTTCCACTTTTCCCTTTACTCCCATCCTAACTCGTCCACCTAAGAAGGCCTCCTTTTCTCTTCTGCTTTTGTAAAAAATAAACTCTACCTTTTAGAATGTACTTAGATAAATTGTGAACATAATACGGAGAATTTCTCATATACCCCACACCCAGGTTCCCCTATCGTATAAAATCTCACATCGAAAGAATGAATATTGACACATGGTCAACTAAAATCCGTAATTATTCCAATTTCCTTAGCTTTGACCTAATCCACCTCTTCTGTTCCAAGGTCTGATCGAGGATACCACTTCACCTTCAGTCATCATGTCTCCCTGGGGTCCTCTTGGCTGTGACGGTTTCTCAGATTTCCCTGGTTTTTGATGACTGACAGTTTTAAAGAGAGCCAGTCAGGTATGTTGTAGGATGTCCCTCAAGTGATATTTGCCTGACGTTTTTCTTATCAGACGAGATTATGAGTTTGTTTCAGGGGAGGATGAGAGAGGAAAGGCACCATTCTCCTCGCATGCCGTCAAGGGGCCATGCCATTAACATGACTCATCACCGGTGAGGTTGACCTTGGTCACCTGGTTGAGGTTGTGAGGGTCAGGTTTCCCACTGGATGGGACGTGACGTTTCTCTGAACCCCTCCTTTTCTCTGTTGTACACTTTGGAGGAAGTTACTAGGCTCGGCTCACACTTCCATAGTGTGAGTCGTACAACGCCTCTTTGAGGTGGTGTGTCAACATAAATTATTTGAATTATTTTGCCAGAGAAATTTGTTTATTGTTGTTATTTATCGATTGAATCATGTATTAATAGAAGTATGGACTACAGACCTTTACTTTATCCTTTGGATTATAATCCAGTATCACTTTTTTTATTCTGCTCTCAGATCGGTCCAGATTTGGCCACCGAGAGCCTTTCCAGTTGGCCCCTGCGTCTCTCTGACACATCGCCATCACCTGCTTGCCCTTTCCTCTTCCTTCCCTCCCTCCCTTTGCCCCTTCCTCCCTTTGCTGGTTCACGACGGCACATGTTTACAGACTGGAATCCCACCTCTTCGTGCTGGTAGATAGATCTATACCCTGACCATGAGTCGCATGAAGCCATGCATTTTGTTCTCAGCTACCGCATTATGTTTGCTGCTAAGACCTCAAGGACAGGAGGACTGTGGAAAGAATATGATGGAGCCAAAAATGAATTTGTTGAATCAAATCAAGCAGTTTAGCGCCCTGAGGCTCTGGGAGTAGCCAGAGTCAGGCGATGGGCAGTGTGTGACTCTAGGCAGCCTGGAGTGTGACAGACTCCATTTGAAGAGTTATGATGCAGCCACCATAGAACACGGTGGGACTGAATTTCAATGACACCAGTCACTGTAGCCACAAAGGGCTTCCCTGGTTATCAAGGAACCTCAATCCACTGAGAAGATACCCCTGAAGATGCTGAGGAAGCCCCTACCCCCCAAGTGTTTCCATGTCCTTTTTCCTCAGCAGGTAAGTGCCTTCTAGCTACAGAAAGTTATAATTCAGTACAGAAATGCGTTAGAAAACAAAACCCAAATCTTACTACTTCAATGATAAGTTTGTGCAGTTTAAATGTTTATGAGATACATAAGTGTTTCACATCAGATCCGTCATTCTTAAGATATAATTGAGTATGATTTAGGCAGGGGATGCTAGGTGGGACTCTTACTCAGGTTAGACATAAGATGTAACATTTAAGAAATTCTAAGAATAACTAAATTTACTTGTACATTTAATTGATCTGATTTATGAAAGTTATCTGTTTTCCTAGAAAGCTTGTCAGCCAGATCATTGGAGTACTTATAAACAAAATCAAATCTATTTAATTTTATAAATATAGTTTAACTTGCCAAGATGGAAAAGGAACTAAATTTATCGATGGGACTAAATATTAATCAAAAATCCCTTAAAAGAACTTGTTCAAATTTGCTAGATACATATACAGAATAATAAAATTTGTGAGTTGAATTAAAAGTTACAGGAGAGTAGAGGGGTTTTTGCATTTATAACTTTAATAAATAGCTCTATTGACTTTTAAAACCAAGCGATATTTAAAATAATGTTTTTTCCACTCAAAAGTAGCTGAGATTCCAAGAAACTTAAACAAATACACTTATGTTTGAAGAAAAAAAATTAAGGTTATCTAAAATTCAGCCACTGAGGCCATGCCCATCAAATTTTTGCTGACCACGTTTTTCTTGGCCCTATGTGCACAGGCGCAGGTGTGCACGCACGCACACCTACGGAACGTGACACACGTGGGACCGCATCAAACATGCCGTTTCTTTCATCGTAGACGTTCCTGCCCCATCCCCCGTTACTGTCTCCCTCTGTCCGTGTGAACGCACACTCCCTCATCCCTGGGTGAGGAGGCTTGGAGGCAGACTCTGTCAGAGCCTCGTGTACGTCCTTTCATATTTTTCTCTGCGACCCTATGATCCCCCCCGACACGTACACACACGTGCACGCATGCGCACGGCGAATAGGTTTTTGGTCACCGTTTATTTGACGAAGGGGAAGTTGCTGCACATTCTTCTCTGCTTACTGCTTTTCTCGTACAGCGATAACTCGTAGCAGTGACAAGTAGCCTGCTGTGGCTCGGATTCCCTGTGTCATGGCTACGTGGCGTCCTTGCGCGTTAAGGCGCCTCCGGGCTGTGTCAACACCTGATGCCTCAGGCGAGGGCCACACACGCCTCCCTGCCCCACGTTGGCCACTATGTGACCCACTGCAATCGCCAGGGCTGCTTAGCTCTTCACACCTCAAATCTCGGTTCCCAGACTAAATAAGGCTGCGTCCCTTCTTACCTGCGACGGCCAGGTAAGGCTTTGAACCTGTGCAGCCCTGATGTCCAGTCCGGCCTACGGTCTGGAATAGCTCTGGGCCAATCGCTCAATATCTCTGAGCCACAGCGTCGTTCTCTGTAAGATGCAGAGGCCGACTGACGAACGGACAAATGGGACGGGGCCGGCAGAGTTTGCTGAGCCCGGCTCTCGGCAAACAGTTCGCAGATGAAGCCATTACTATGTTCTTCCCTCCTTGGTAATGCTGATGCGAGATGTGGCTGACATCTGAACATTTATGAAGTCGGTCGGATGAAAAGCCCTCTGGCTCCTGTAAGTCCCGACTCCTGTGGCCTCAGCACTTCCGTTTCCTGCTTCCCCTCTGTGCCTCGTTGTTCTGGGATGTTCTTGACCCACTTCACGGCGTCGCTCGTCTCCCACCTTTCTGTGACCTCACGGTCCCTGTCGTGACCTCCTGGACCATTTCAAACATTCAGTGGGCGATGATTTGGGTGTGTATGTGTTACTCTTTACACGTGATAGCACCTCACATTCCTGGGACGCTGGGTGCTTCTCCTAAGGCACGATGGTGAGTAAGACATGCAGCCATGAAGCCCAGGACTGAGGCAGGTCCTGAGCCCCAGCGCTGGTCTAGCCTGGACGTCAGTCTCGTCCTCTCTAACAAGAGGCTTCGATTTGTCAAACTCTTAGTCCCCTTCCAGCTCCAAACCTTCACGTGCACATCGGGGATATCGTGACTTGGTTGTCCCAAGACTGCGATGATAGTAAACCTCGTAAATAAAATCTTCTGTGAAACTAGCCTTTTCAGAAATGCAATAGTGTCAAGGGGAATTTGCTTGCCGACGTAGCTGAAGAATCTACCACAGACTACACACAAGAGACTCAAATCAGCAGAGTGCGCGTGGCAGTGGTGACCCGTGACAGTGGTGACCGTGACTACCGAGCCATCCGCCTTCAGACCCCTGAAGCAGCAGGATGTGGCTTGGGGCTGACGATGGCCACAGAAGGAAGCCATGGATGCAACCCCAGACAGTGGGTGGCCTCACGTCAGCCTTATGCTCCATGGTCACTTTCTGTAAGAACTGCCACAAAGAAATATATTTTATTTATGAAATAGGACACCACAAGAGAGAAAAATGTCGAGTTTGCAAAACTACGAAGTTATTTAGTTTCCATCATATTTAACCTGAAGAATGTTACATAAATGACGATGATCAAGACTATACTTAGCTCTGTGTAAGGCTCTTCCTGATCCTTTTAATCACCTGCCCTTAGCAAGAAAGCTCAGTCAATGGGTGGGAAACAGGTGGGTCCGTTTGGAGGGAAGAAAGCACACCCCCGAGGGCCAAACCCTGCCTCCCATTCAAATCCCACCTGCTCGTTCCCTAGGGCCACCTCGTTCATCACCTCTTCAAATATATCCATTAGCAAACAGGTTCAGCCTCACTCTTATCAACGAGGCAGCCTCCAAGTTACTGCTGACGCATCAGGCCTGCGAGTCTTTAGGAAAAAAATCAGATCCATTTAGGAAAAAAATCAGATCCATTTACACCGCATGAGAGGCCAAAAAATCAGATCCATTTACACCGTACTAAGAGGCCATCATCATTATCTAAAGAGCTCTCATCAGTGGGACTAAGGTAAAAAAAAAAAGCTCACTGTTACAAGGGTCATTTTTCCATTATTCAAAAAAAGGTAGTTTTGCTGAAATGGAAGTTACCGCAGCCCCGGCTGACGGGGTGCGGCGGGGTGCGGTGTGGTTTTGTCACCGGGCACTAACGGCGTCGAGAGTGGAGACGCCGCCGCTGGAAGCAACCGTCCTCGTGCGCTTGGCATAATCCGCGCATCTCCATACGAACGACTGGCTTCTTCCTACGCAGCTGCATGGTCTACAAGAGAAGTCTGCGTCTCGAACACGGCCGCCCGTGGATGCTGCTGCTTCCATCCTGGAAACGGCTTCCTGAGCCCGGGCACTGGCTCAGTGGAGACTCGGTCACCAGCGGACGCATAAATCACACGGGACGTGCCCCCCAAGGACCCCCTCAGGGGGGCATCTGTGCTTCCGTTGTCTTCTCAATGTGTCACAGGGTCACCTCGGCCCCTGCTTGCTGGTCCCTTCCTATTCCGATGAGTCTCCGTGGGTGGGGACTACTTTGTCATTCTACATTTTCACAAAACGTCCAGTCTCTGTAGGGTGCTGTCGGTGGGACAAATGTGTGGAGTGAGAACATAGGTTTCAGTCGCCTTTGGCTAAAGGAATGAAATGCTCAGCCCGCTGGGGACGCAGCACAGGTTAGGACCCCTGGGAGTCGGCACGTGCCTCCTGGCTCTGCTTCCCACGTGCCCGGTGGTCTGAGGTAAGTTCTCCGAGTCTCAGTTTCCTCATCTCTGAAATGGGGTTGATCACACTACGACGTCACAGTGTTGGAATAATGATTCAACGATATCGGTAAGGAGCTTGGGAGAATGACTGGAACACAGTAAGTACTAAATAAGTGTCTGCCGAATCGCACTCAGATAACTGAATCGCAGATGCCCCATCCGATTTCTGAGAGGAGGCCGTGGCTGCCGGTGTCGTGGGGCTGGGAGTGGGGAGAGCCGGATGGGACGCCACGGGACGTCTTTATCATGTCGCTGCCATTGAACTTCTCGCAACTGGACCACTGCCCTCCAAGTCTGACAGCTCCTGGAGCACAGGTGCCCTTGTGCCCATCGCCCACCCTCAGAGCTGGCGTGTCAATAGTCAGGGTTTGCCGGAAAAATTTCCGCAAAAACGCTAAGGGGTCGTACTAGTTTTCCACCAGTGCTGTGACAAGTTACCTCAAACGTAGTGACTTCAAACAGGGCGAATATATTCTCCTACCGGTCCGGAGGTCAGGAACCTAGAATCCAGGGGTCGGCGGGCTTGAGCTCCTTCCGGAGGTTCCAGGAAAGAACCTGCTTGCCTCTTCCTTGCCTTCCCCAGGTGCTAGGGGTACCTGCCTTCCTCGACACGTGGCCCCTTCCTCCGTCTCAAAGCCACCACTCCAGCCTCTGATTCCATTGCCACATATTTTTTGCCTTTGGCCCTCTTACTTTTCCCTCATAAAGTCCCCATGACGACACCCGGGTAATCCAGGACAATCTCTCCATACCAAGATCCTTAATTTAATCACAGCTGTAAAGTCCTGTTGCCGTGCAAGGCGGCACATTCACAGGGTCTGTGGCTTAGGATGTGAACATCTTTGGAGAGATCGTGACTCTGTCTAAAACGGAGGTTTGGGAAGTTTGAGAGCAAAATCAATTCGGATGTGGGCTACTTAGGAGTAAAGGATGGAAAGATGATGCCATAAAGGTAGGCATGAGTCAGTCGAGTGTACAAACAGGAAGAACACCAGTTATCGGTGTGTCTTCTGGTGAAGATCAAGATGGTTACAAGCAGCGAGGTTTCACCTGAAGCCAAAATGACACTGAGAGCCGAGGGCCAGAGCTTCTTCTCTGGGGACAGAAGGAATTTAAGGATTGCAGGTGATAAAGGAAGTAAGTCAAACTAGCAAGAAGTGACAGCGACCTCAAGGTCCGACAGAGAAGCCAGATGCCAATAAAGAGGGAGAAACAGGGAACAATGCCCAGGAGACGCTGGCGACCGACAGAGCAGTATATTCCGGGGTCCCGTGAGCTCGCGTAGCCTGTGCATGACAGCGGCCCCTGTAGCCCCTGGGTAGCTTGCACTGCAGTGACATAATTTGGTCCACGGAATGCATTTCATATGTTGTAAATGTGACCGACCCTCTAGCACGACTCCTCGCTGTGGCGAAACTAGAATGCGACGGAAAAGAAGCAGGGGTCGTTGGAGCGTGGGGGTGGGAGCTGCTTCGCCAGCTCCGTTTCTGTTCCGTCGTAATTCGTGAGAATCAGCTGTGAGGACTTGCGGGACCAGGACAGATTTTTTCCCTTCAGGAACAGAGGGCTTTGGGCACTTGATAGCATGGCTGTCACGGGGCCGCCTTCAACAACCGGGGCTGGAAACCCCACGTCGCCTCCTGTCAGCTGAGTGACTTTGGGAAAGTCGCACCCGCTGCCTGAGACCTGGTTTCACAGGTGCTCCACAAGAAATGAGGCCGATTATAAAATTTTTGCGGTTTTTTAAAAATAATTGTTGTGAGGATCGAGTGCCATAAGTCTATGTAAAGAATCTCATCTTGGAGATCCTTCGGGAAGTGGCGGTGGCTCCCTTCTTGCGTTTTTGGCGTCCGTTTGGTCCGGGTGACCCCGTCGACCTTAGCGGCTTATGGCTGGGGGCCTCTCGCTACCGCCATCTTTCTAGGGTCTGACCGTCCCCCACTCAGAAACTACCAGGGGTGGATCTGATGCCGGAATTTCCCAGAAGCCACTGGGAGTGGTGCGGGCCCTTCCACTGGGACAAATGGCACCTCTGTGTGGAGGAGAACAACACGCACCCCTGCCATCTGCCTGGCAACTGTCACAGTACCCGGACCAATGACAATGACCACGGTCTGAACAGCAGGAGATGCACAAACGTTTTCACAGCCTCATGCTGTGGCCCTGGAGAAATATGAGAATTTTAAAAAGACTCAACTGTTTGAAATCCATATTTAGCTTTGTTTCACGATATATCGAAAAGGGAAAAAAAAGTGTCCGGAGCTTTAAAAAGAACAGATTGCATCATGTCTTTGCTCAAATGTCAGAAAACATGGATGTTTAAAAATGGAAGCGCCCCAAAGAATCAGGCAGGGAGCCCCTGAGGGTGGATACAGGAGGCTCCAGCCCAGAGCCTGAGCCCACAGGCCTGGAGGGTGGAGCGGGACTCCACGTCGGCCCCCGGCATGGCAGGACAGACATGGACAGAAGACCTGCACGTTGGGCCTCGAGAGCCTCCTGCTGAAGTGGTAAGCCACACCCCAGCCCCTCGGTCTAGAACCGGGTCAGTAGGAGGGCTGGACGGCTTTTGGGGACATCGGGCCTAACAGGAAAGTGTTTAAGCCCCAAACTCCACCTCGCAGCTGGTGTGAGCATGACACAGGTAGGGCTGGCCTCATGGAGGGACAAGGATAAAGGTAATTAAGCCTCCAAGTGGGATGCTTGTCTCTTCTCTCATTCACTCCACGTGATGCTTTCATGGCAGCAGGAAGAAAACAATAGCTAATTCCTGTGTTGCGTAAACAATGACATCAAGTCAGAGCCCTCCTCTGCCCTGCCTAAGCTACGTCTAACCACTGGCTTTGCACGGTCTGAATGAGATCCTGCTCTTCCTTTTGGTGGCAGATTCTAGAGGCGACAGTACACTACCTGGGGTGGGGGGTGAATTAAAAGCCTTTCCATAATTTTCTAGACCCTTACTACCTTCAAGTGAGAGACTGACTGTGCCCTGAATCTCTGACAGTGACATAAGCCCCCATATGAGGTGACTCATCCACTTTTCTCGACTGAGAGGCAGTGGCTATACCTCTCTGAAAAAGAGTGGATTCTAATACGCTCATCGCACGTGTCACTCACTGTCTAACTGAACAATCTGTTACCGCCGCCCCCGCCCCATGAACAACTTCAGAGGTGAAGAGCAGGTACGTGTCCAGAGTGGACCCGGGTGGTCACAATGGCATCTCCTGATCTTCCCGCCTCACAAAGGTCTGTTTCTAAGGTTTTTCCTGCACAGAAGAATATGCAACATTTCAAGATGTCAAAACCCTCAATACATTAGATGCAAGAAGATGATTTGGGCCCTGGCAAAGGAGGGATAAATTGAGTTTTGGGTTTTTTCTCAGTGAGAAGAAATAACAACAGTAAATACAGGAAATGGAGTTGTTGGCATCACGCGTTTCTCAGGCAGAGAGGACAATGACGCAGAACTCGAGTCCACAGCGACGCTGCCGTAGATGACAAGATGGAGAAGTGCTATTTTGGAGACCCACCTTCTTAAATACGCATTAGTCACCTTGTGTGCAGGATGAAATCAGCAAAAAGCAACGAGGCACCTTAGGGCCACCTTAAAAGTTTTTAACGGAAATAAATTCCATAGGAAGTGAAACAAAATGTAATGCTTTTTCCAGCCTCTGGCGGATTATGTTATTTAGTATAGGTAGTCGTCCCATGCTGGGAAGAAGTGATTTCAATGAGCACAGGTGCCTAGAACCCTACAGGAAACTTCCAGAGGTGCTTGACTTAGGAGAGACGAGGTCTGATACGGCTGCTTCTCTCAACAGTGCCACAGGTCACTGGAACGCTAACTTAACCCAGCCCCTGAAGGAGTCCAAAAGTTGGTCATTGCAGATGGAGAAAGACTTAGAAATTCGAGACTTTTCAATAGTGACCTTGCATGCTCTTATACTAGCTATTTTTCAAAGTGTGTTTAGTACTTGTCGATTTTAGGGGGTTCACTTGCAGGGGCCCCTCCCTTTGAGACTCCCACTTATACTTCCACGAAGTCCCTGAAGAAACAGTGGACCAGAAGGGCAACACCGCTGCTCACCACCCACGCCATGTGCCATGGAGCGAATGCTGGTGCCCTACCCCAGTTCACATGTTGAAGCCTTAACCCCGATGGGACTGTATTTGGAGTAAAGGTTAAATGAGGTCATAAAGGTGGGGCTCGAAACTGACAAGGCTGGTGGTCTTATAAGAAGAGAAAAATCTCTCTTTCTCTCTCTCTCCCCCAACCTTCCATGTGCATGGACCACAAAAAGGCCACGTGAAGACAAAGCGAGAAACAGCCATCTGCACACCAGGAAGGAAGGTCTCCCCAGGAACTGAATTGGCTGGCACCTTGACCTTGAACCTCCACCCTCCAGAACTATGAGAAATAAACGTCTCTGGTTTAAGTCACTAGTCTATGGTATCTTGTTATGGCGGCCTGCACAGACGAAGATGTCATTGCAGCTCGGACTCTACTGTGCCCACAAACCACGGAACATGAAGCTGGACCCAAGGAGAACCTGCAGATCCTAGTGACACGCTGTGGGTTCCCAGACCCCACTTCAAGTAGTGCTGACCTACAGGATTATATGAGGGAGCCATCAGGATTAAGACGCAACTGAGCAGATGGCAGCAAGCCATCTGCATAGCTTATCCCACAGGGACCTCCCCTCAGCAAAGGCCTTTATCTCTATGCCTTCTCACCCCAGGAGATGTTAGTGTCCTATGAAGGTTAATTTTATGGGTCCACTTGACTCATAGTATTAAACACTGCCCAGATTAAGCGTTGTTCCTGGGTGTGTCTGTGAGGTGTTTCTGAATGAGAAAGACATTGAAGCAGTGGACCGAGTAAATTAGACTGTCCTCACAGTGTGGGGGCAGCACCCAACTCACGGAGGGCCCAGCCGGAGCAGAAAGGTGGGGGAGGAGGGGGCCCCCCCGGACTGGAATCACATGCACCACTGACTTTCCTGGGTCTCCACCTTGCAGGTGTCAGATCTTGGGACTTCTCAGCCTCCGTAATCACATGAGCCGCTTCCTCATAATAAATGTCTTCATTTCTATCTATCTATCCATCTATCTATCCATCTATCTATCCATCCATCATCTATCTATCTATCTATCTATCTATCTATCTATCATCTATCTATCTATCTATCTATCTATCTATCTATCTATCTATCTATCATCTATCATCTATCTTCATATATATGGGTTCTAAGTATATATATATAATATATATGTAATTATATCAATATAATATATATAGACATCTTTGCCACAAGCATTTTTGCTGCAAACATTTTCACCATGTAACTAATTGGCTGCAAGACAATTTTGCCGTAAAAAAAGATTAAAAACTGGTTGACAACACAAAACAAAACTATTTTTATGTTTGTTTGGTTTCACTTTTCTACTGACAAAGTTCTCACGGTTACTCCCATTTTTAGCTCGTACCTAACCCTCAGCCGGCCCTCCTGGTGCTCTGTACAGAGATGAGCCGACATGGCAGGCTTAAAACAGTGAGCGTTTCCTTCAGATGATGATGATTCGCCCCATTGGTTGCTTATTTGAAACCCACTACAGGGGAGGGGAAAGCGAGGCCGAGGGCCCTCTGGAAGGGCACAGAGTGGAACCCACATGTCCCCTAGAACGAAGGCAAGCGCTTAGGTGCAACCCACAAAACAAAATCGGTTGGTTGCGCAGAGTTGCCATGAATCCGCACACGTTTAAAACGTATTCAAATGGTTTATATTCTGCAATAGACTTTTTAATTTTGTTATGTCCTTTTTAATTTCCCCGTTTCATTTTTCATGATTTTATGGCCAATTAGTTATGCGACAAAAATGCTGGCCACAAAGACGTCTACAGCAAAGATGCTTATGGTGAAAATACTGAACATCATACCTACATTACATCTATACCTATATCCACATCTGTACCCATATCTATCTATTTCTATCTCTATCTCTCTATCTCTATCTCTAAATCTATCTCTATCTCTATCTAATCTATCCATCTCTATTTCTATCCATCTCCTCTTGGGTCTGCATCTCTGGAGAACCCTAATATAACTCCCAACTGTTAATACAGGTGATCGCCTTACTAACGATCATTTGTTGCTGAAGCCTCAGCATTACTTGTGACTGCTTCTTCTTTGTAACAACGAGGAGGGCAGTGCGTGCCCAGGGCCTGGCCCCAGGCTGGATGTGTCCCCCACAAGTGCTACCTGCTCTCTCTCCTCTCTTCCTATCTGTCACCGTCAGTCTTACTGACTCTACTCCTGACAGCACTTGCCCCATCCTTGCCCCCAACTCCCACCCTACCTGTGGTTAGCAGGCGTTTATCACCTCGTGTCTGGACTACTGCGACCGCCTCCTCCCTGGCTTTTTGTCTCCACCTCCATTCCACTCACTCCACCTATTCTAATCCATCTCGCGTATGGATAGACATGAACTACTGTTCTGTAAACTCTGCTCCGATTATATTTCCTCTGCTCTCAAGAGCATTCAACATCTTGCATAAGTTGCCGTAAATTACCCATGTTCCTTCTCCGGCTAAAACGTCTTCTGTTTTCCAGCCTCCAGATTTTGTTCGGGCTGTCCCCAGAGTCAGGAATGCCTTCCCCATCCTCCTCCTTATCTGCTTATCACAACTGCATAGTTCTTGATTTTGCAGCTCCAATGTCACCTCCTCTAGGAAGCATCCTTTGGTTGCCTCATGTGAAAATATTGGCTTCCTCCTCTAAACTCCCCTAACAAAGTGCCAGCATGATATGCCTGACATATCATGCATATGCACTTGTGACACACATGTCACAATTCCCCTTTTCACAAGGTCCTGGTGGCTCCCCCAATAGATATGAGCTCTTCGAGTGCAGAGGCAACAGGATTTAGCACGTCTTGCACATGTTAAATGACTATTCAATGGACTCCTGAGGGAATGAGTGAATGAATGGATGGATGGTCAAAATAATCAAGTAAACAAAAGGCATATTTTAGGCTCTGTGAGGGTCATGAATGTGTTTGCCACATGCTTTGAGTCCTGCACATTCTGAGTGCCTGGGAGATTTGCTTTTTCTGGATAGGGCCATGTGACTAGCTATGGCCAATGAAATTCGAGCCCAAGAACAGGGCCACGTGACTAGCTATAGCCAATGAGATGCAAGTCCAAGGACAGGGCCATGTGACTAGCTGTAGCCAATGAGATGCAAGCACACATGACATGTGTAGCTTTGAGACTGGACCATCTACTTGTTAGGATGAAACCATCTAGAATATACCTTCCCACTGACATCGTGACAGGCAACTTTGAGGTGGCACCTGAGCCAACAGTCTGGGAGCCTGAGAGCCTCCCACTGCAATGAGCGGCCCCTACCTGCCCCACTGCAGGCACTGTGAGTGAGAAATTAAAAACTCTTTGTGTTAAACTGTTGAAAAGCGGGGGTTGCTTGTTACCATGCACAACGTCTGTGTCCTGACCGGTACGGGCCCTCTGGGACCCTCCTTCTCACTGCTCAGCTCTTCCAGCCATAACCATGTGCCTCTCCCGCCAGCCTCTGTCCTTGGTGGCGAAGCTTTATCATGCATCTTAGCTTAGTAACCCTGACTCCCCTGTGTCTGAGGCTTTGCTTCTTATTTTCTGTTTACGACTAATGACCCCTGGGCCCCACGGCTCACGGCGGGGCTGTCCACCCAAGCCTGGGGTCGCCCTGTGTTCGCATGTGCTGTGACTAATGTCTCCGTGACACAGAAGCTTGGGAGGCAAGGTCTTCCTGCAAGAGTCTTGGTACACCTCCCAGGTTAGATACAGAAAATAGACAGATCATAGAAAAAAAAAAGAGAGAAAAAACAGTGGGTTTTTTTTTTTTCCAGAGGGAACAACTACATCTTCGGGGAGGATATCAGGGGGGTGAACACTGAGTTGGTTCGTTTTGCTTTGGGAAAGGGACTTGGGACTCATGGCACAGAATCTGTTCTTTACTGTACTTTTTTAAATGAGTGAAAGGAAGTAAAGAAGGAAACGGGCATTTTTAACAAGGTCAGCTAGTTTCACATATGTTCCCTGTGAACAGTCAACATCATTTTCAGGGCTCAATGTAAACAAAAATGTGGAGCCCCTGGCTCACACATTATTAAGAATTTCCAGACAGACAGCGGCAGCAGAGCATTAATTCAAGCCTGGGCCTCTCTGAGCGCTAGAACCAGTGTGACTGCACGGGTTTGTCCCCACGGAGCCAAGCTTGCTGTGACACGAAAGCTTCCCCGAATCCTGGAATATGCTTTGCTCTTGCACACCTTACATCGTAGTCCCTACCTGTGGAGAGGACGGGGCCACGGCAGGCGGGTGAGACCTGGAGGAGAAGGAACGACGCAAAGACGGAGAGAAATTCTCTCTCGAAAAGTCTCCGTGACTTGTCATCCATTAATTTCCCCCGTGTCACAGAGAGGGCCCGCAGTGACAGCCGTCCACATGGGCAGCAGAGGAGGGACGTCTGGGGTCCCCTTGCATTTCTCAACTGTGATGCTCATTCCAGCCCCGTCATGGGAAGCAGGAAATAAAGGCTCCTCTAAGCCCAGATGGATTCTCCTTCTCACATTTACCCAGCATGCGGAAGAGGCCATTTCTCAACCGGCTTGCCATATGGCAACTGACCATTCTCCGGCAGTGGTGTAATGTCCCACACTTTTTATCGCGCGGGCTCCAGCTGACAGCTATTGAAATCCACATTGTGCTGCCATGGACTGTTCTCTGTTTAATCATAGTCGAAGACCCCAGGCCAGGCCTGTTTTGCATTTTGATTTTCTCCGAAGCAGATTTAAGCGGTCTCAGAGATAAATTCCTATTTATCTCTGAGGAATGAGGTGGATGGAGGAAAGATGCCTAAGGTGATCTCCGCTGAAGCTAGGTAAGCTGGAGCTGGACGCAGGAGCGCGGCTCAGGTAGGGTCAGGGGTCGGGGAGGTGAGGCAGAGAAGCCACAAGGTAACAGATGTGCCTCATTTTTCTCCAGCAGCCAGGGGTGGGGGGATGAAAGCAGTGTTTTAAAAAGCAGGAAAGCTCAGTGCTGTCAAGGTTTGTGCACAGAAGTGCCTGAAATTCAGTCCTGGAATTCAGTTGACAAGGTGAGTTCATTTCCACCAACTGCCATGGGCTCGACCTCAGGGAGCACCCGACCAGGCGTTACGGATCCAGAGGGAGGAGAAAGAGGGGTGCTGCTGGGTCCCATCGACGACCTGAACCCCCTCCCTTCCGCCTGCGGCAATGGGCTCCGTGTTGTTCTGGGGACAGCGGAGTGGCCGTGGAGTGGCTGGCAGAGCAAATCAGCAAAGGGTCGCTCCAGCGACTTTCTGAGCGATTTATCAGCGCTCGCGCCTCTGGCTGCCGCCGCCTGTCGCGGTAATGACACATGATGGGTGATTAAAGTGCACACGTCCTTAAATCGAAGCTGTGCTGATGGCCGGGAGAGGCAGCACACAGCCCTGGGAGCTTACTCCGAGTGGGGGGACTTCATTAGGACGAAAAGGGGCCTGGGATTCTAACGAGAGCAAGTCCTTGCGTCTGGGAACCTTCCCATATCTGCAGGAGTGACTGACCTCAGTCCTTCCCGAGGCAGGAGGAAAAGAGAAGGCTGGGGCGTGGCCCAATCCGCCACAGCTTGCTGGTGTTAGCATGGCCTTGGAACCCGCCGCCTGTACCTCTTCTGCAGGTGGCAGCCCCTAGGGACTTGCAGCAGGCAGGGACATCTTACCTGGCCCTAGAGCGGAGTCTGCCTCTGTCTTTCTCTCTCCTTTTTGGGGTTGGTGCTGGCATAGAGGGTAGAGCTCCTCTCTCCTTTCCCTTGGTCCCGGGAGTCAACAGTGAGGGCAGACATTGTCCCTGGGCCCCTCTGAGTGGGGAAAGTACATGTCCAGCTGGCTGTGGGCTCTTACGCTTCTCATCATCCTGAAACTGCACAGACCAAGGACACGTTCATGCCGACCTGGCCAGGAGAAGTGGCAGAGAAGGAAAAGTTTTCCACAAGCCCATGAGGCAGGGCGTGGCCAGAAAGGGGGCCGCAGCAGAACCGGGCTGTGGGGCGGGTGGTCGCGTCCTGCTCAGGACACGGGGCAGTGATCGCTAACGCAGGGGAAAAGCAGTCACCGCGGTGAAGGCTCTAGAAAGCAGGACCAGAGAAAAGGGGAGAAGTGATGGTGTGTACCCCGGAAGAGCAGAGGTGTGTCTCAGCTCCTAACTTCCTGCTGTGGCAGGACCCCCGAGACTCTGGATTTTTAATGCCTAGACCAAGAGTCCAAGGCCAACTGGGACAGCTGGCACCTGGATGTGGCCTTGGGTCTAGCTTTAAGCTGACTCAAGAGTCAGGCCTGGTGGAGCTACGGTCTCCGTGTTGACCTCTAGGCCTCAGCACATCTTGACAGATTCTGCTCACAGTGACCTTGACTTCACGACCTGTGATTTAAATGGGACTGCACGTGTACTTGGCCAGGCCCTGCATTCCAGGGGTTGGGCAGGCAGAGCACTCTAGAAAAGGCTGGGCAGCCATGGGCCCTGTTGTGAGCTTAACCTGTGCAGCATCTGGGAACCCCAACATTCTTGCTGTGGCCTGTGATATCGCTGAGAAATTCCTAGGAGGGTGAGGAGTTTGGTGTTTTAAGGAAAAGTCAGGGGCGTGACTTAGGGAAAGGGAGATGGCCATTGCGTTTAGGGGTGTCGGGGGGCAGGGGTGAAAGATACAGAGAGGGTAGGTATGTGCTGCTCCATGGTGAGCTGGAAATACAGATTTTAAGTTAGCTTAATGCATTTCCTGCAGTTCGTTTCATAATTGTTTTAAAATTCCACGGTCACCGTGGCTGTATGTGACAGATGGCCGCTGATGTAGAGCAAAACGCAGGCATTTCACATTTCTTCCAGAAAAATCAATGTAGAATTTCTGGATCCCCGGACGGCCTCACCGTGGCCTCCTTTTACCCCTGTTGCTAATCAGTGAAAGGGGCGCGGTGAAGTGCCAGTAACAGCTCCGTGTTGGCTGCTGGGCTGTGCCGGGTCCGACCGACGTCCCAACCTCCTGCTAATGAGAACATTGAAGGATTACTGACACGCGCTGTCCTTGGAGGCCACCGGAAGCAACGAAGTGCCACTTCCGTGACGGGCTACACGTCCCGGCACATCCAGGACTTGACTCGTAGATGGCAGAGGGGCCAGGTCGGAGCGCGTGTCACCTGCTCCAGCCTCTCCAAGGCCGCCTGCTTCCTGGCACCCTTCCCTGCTTCCCAGGCCAGTTCTAGGGACGGCCGAGACCACGGCCATTAACTCGGCCTCCATCCTGTGGCATCCTCGAAGGCGGCGCCGGGCCTCCTGCACATCTCGGTTCCCACATCCTCCCTCTGCAGTGTGCTGCCATTCTCTGCCACCAAAGACCCACGGCGCAGGAAGCTACGCTGCTGATGTGGCTTGGAGATTACGAGGGACCAGAAGCAAAACCGGCCACCACGGACAGGGCTACGTAGACGCGGGGCTAGCCACGTGATGGAGGGTGTGGAGCCCGGAAAAGCACGTGGCAGCAGCACACTGAATGACGGGAAACTCAGAGCGGGTTATCCAGGGGTAAGCCCAGATGTTCCCAGCCATGGGAAAATGTGTGAGCGCATTGAATCAGAGAGAATCACCAGACCACGGGAGATTCCCCAACACGCTAGGAACTCTTTGGTGGGCAGGGATGTTTCCCATCATTCCTGATGCCTCCTGCCACATGGGGTCACCCCTTATGTCACCCCACTGCCTCCCTCCTTTTAACCGAGGGGAGAAGGAGTGACTTACATTTGAGAGTGAGTCTGCAAGGGGGGACCAGGCGCATGTCACTCTGTACTTTCCTCTACTTTGGGGGGAGCTGGCAGTCCCTAAGGAGCACGGGGCTTGTGGCGGGCAGCTCCTATCATGGCCCCTGGTGGTCCTGCTGCTGGTGCTCATGTCACCGGGGACGTCTTCCTCCCGAGTGTGAGCCCTGTGACTCTGACCAACAACCCGACTCAAGACAGGACAGTGGCCCAGGACAGTGACTTCACTGAGGAGCGACCACGCTCTCCAGCGAGTGGGAGGGTCAAATGTCACGGTTTACAGCAGACGGGCCATCACGATGTGAGGGAGCGAGAAGCGAGCTCTGTTACCGGCCTGGGAAGTTGTCACGGTGGATTCGAAAGAGGCTAGATAAAGGCCGGGAGGCACGAAAACGCACACTGATGCACGACGCTTCCCTCATCGTCCATCACGCCCGGACTTTTCAATAATTTCCGTGCACGTGACATGTGCAAGCGACCATGGTAAGTGTATTTGCGTAGTAGGGTCACAAGTTCTCTAATCACTAAAAGCCTATGTCATCCCTACCCCTGAGGGGTTTGAGGTGCACAGCAACTTAACACACACAGGATCAAGGTGACTGGCTGATGGGGTCAGGGGTAGAACCAGGCCTGCAGGCCCAGCTCAAGACAACTCTGAAGGGCCACTTGGCCTCGGCGGTCTCGGTAGGGTCAGCTGAGGTTCTGCTTTCGCCGGTGCCCCAAGTCCCCTCTGCTGCTCTTACTCCCTGCTCTCCTTCCTAGGTGCTAATCTCCAGTCTCCCCCCAAACAGCTGCCAGCACCCCTGCCCCGCAACCAGGCTCTGTTTCCCCCGCGTGCTGTGCCGGCCCAGGACGCCCCCTGCGTTTCTCGGCTCTCCGCTGAAACCCCGCTTCCTCAGGGTCTCCTCACGTACTTTGCATGCGACATTTGCCAAATGCCACCACAGCATTTAGTGAAGTCCTTTCACAGCACTATCCCTGTTTTCAATGACACGTTTACTCGTCTGGCTACATAACCAGCGCCAGGCTGCACGCTCTCTGCGGGCAAAGACCCTGCTCGATTCACCGCTGGTCTCTGGAGCCAAAAATAAAAGGAGGCAGAGGGCGTTTTCAATGCAGAAGTATGGAATGAACAGGCTATTGAGGAGATAATTCAAATGTTTTCACTCCGTTTTCCTTTACGCCCATTTCCTTGGTCAACCAGGGAACCCCTGCTGTGCGTGACGCAGCTCTGCCACTCTGCACTGTGGCCTGCGATGGTGTCAGAAAGATGTGTCGCAGGCATGCGGCCTCTTCTGCAATGAGGCTCTGAGGGCCGCAAGGGCAGGGCCATTCTTGGTCTTAGCCCATAGCTGGTGTCGCAGGCAGAATCATGGCGTCCCAAAGCTGCCCATGCTCTGATCGCTGGGGTGCGAATCTATTACCTTACAAGGCACGGGTCGTCTGCAGCTGGAATGCAGGCCGCTCGTCAGCTGCCCTTAGACGAGCAAGATTATTCTGATGATCTGGGTGGTTCCAGTGGGAGCACGTGGGCTCTGGCCCTGGACATGGGGGGAAGCGGAAGAAGCGGGAGACACGGGGCCGAGATGCTCGGAGAGAAGCCAGAGGCTTGATGCGTGAGAAGAACTCAGCCCTCACCTGCTAGTTCTGCGATGTATGTGATCATATGCGAGGAAGAGGCTTCTAGAAGCCGAGGGCGACCCAGGACAGCAGCGAGGACCTCGGTTCTAGAGCCACATGGGACAGAATGCTGCCATCGAGCTAGATGAGCCGGAAGCGGATTGTCCTCTGGGACCTCGGGTGGCACAGCAGCCCTGCGGACCCTGGGACTCTGGCTCTGCGAGGGGCAAAGGAGGGAACCCAGCCAGGGCCCCCCAACTTCTCAACTGCAGAATTCTCAACTCTACCTCCTCAATAACGCTCTTGTTTTTGTTAATTTAGCCATCCTAATGGGTGTGAAGTGGTATCTTGTTGTAGTTTTAATTTCTATTTCCCTGATCACTAGTGAGGTTCATGGGTAAGAGAGAGCAGGACATAAAAAAATTCCTTGAAAGAATAATGGTTGAAAACCTCTCAGCTTCGAAGAAAGGTTATCAGTTTACAGACCCAAGAATCCCCTCAACCCAAATCACCGTAAATCCGAAACAAAAACAAACCAACAGAAAAACGCATCGCAGCCAAACTCTGAAACTCCAAGAGAAAGAGGAAATCTTAGCAGTGGCGAGACAAAAATGACTCCTTGGGTGCAGGGACCCCGAGCTGACACTGATTCTAGAAGCCGGTAAAGTCACCCCGGAACGCAGGCCAGGGGCTCGGTGCGTGTCGGTGCCAGTCCGGTTTACAGTGGACCTGATGGATCTTCAAATCCACCCACGATTGTTTCCTCTGTTCCAGAATGTGTAGCTGAAACACACTCAGGACCGACAGGAATCCCACATGACTCAAACTGTCGCGTGGGGCCACTGTGGGAGGAAAGCTGAGCGAAGCCGCGAGAACCGTCTCTCCCTACCCACGCAGTGCACCGGTAAGCTGCTCAGGTGTCTCATTGTGATGTCATGCACCCAGAACTAATAGGATATTGTGTGTCAACTGTAATGAACATATTAAAACACACAGACACACACAGACACACACAGACACACACACACAGGAACCCCAAGGCAAAGCCCTGTTCCTGGAGGAATTGCTAAGATTATTCCCTGGGGAAATAGGGTGGGCGTTGGGGGATGGGGTAGAGACAGAGCTGCTCACTGGCCAGGGTCCCATAAAGGAGTCTGGGGCTCCAACAGCTCAGCGTGGTGTCTGGAGGGGTCTCTCTGGGTTTCTGAAGGTGGCCCCTCCAACCACAGGGCATGAGAAGCAGAATCAGAGCGACCACATGGGACCCCGAGGCAGAAGTAACTCTCCCAGTGCCCCCTTGGCCACTGCAGGAGCCTGCGTTCTTGGTCACCTCTCCTGTCCCCCTTCTTTCCCATAAGTCAGACCTCAGGCGGAAATATGCTTGCTAATGTCAGTGTCAGACGAGACGAAGTTTTAGAAATAATTGTAGCCGTAGCTGTTATCATGTGTTCCTGCTCATAACCCTCCCAAGGCATCTCATCGTAGTTATAGGGAAGTCCAAAGTCTGACCGAGGATCTGACCCTCCGCCTCCTTCCGTTCGTTGACCCCGAGCACAGTGGCCTCCTCGCTGCTCCTCAGACACACCTGCCACCCGTGTCAGGCCCTTGCACGCACCGCGCTTGCCTGGGACGCACGCCCCAAGCCCATGCACACCTCGTATTCTGAACTCATTCCTTCTCTGCCGGGCAGTATGCCACATGCCCACCTGCATGCACTGTCCCCACAAAACCTACGCTCTGTGATGGCAAACCAATGCTCTGTCTCCGTCACTGACTATGCAGTGTCTAGAACAGCCCTTGACACTGGGGACACTCGGTGGACGCTGCTGAGTGAACAAATGGCCAGATCTGACTAGGGACAGCCAGAAGACCAAAAGGGAAGTTCTGTGGGCAGCTAAGCAGTGACTCCACGGCCAGGGGCCAGATGGGAATGCAGGCATCTCGGTGCATGCCAGCATGAAGGGCGACAGCTAACTGGGGACTCACAGCACTAACGCCACCCTTCACAAAGGCTGCGGGAAAGAAAGGGTTTTAAATCAACCGAGAAACCTTGAAATAGCTCAGATTACCCCAAACTGGCAAAAATAACTTTCCAGCTGCTGGGCAGGGAGCCTCCACACAGAAGACGGGGGACAAGAAGCAAGGAAGAGGAAAAATACACTTTCTTTCCCTCGGAAGAGTACCTGCCGCTGTGACACTTAAAACTGCTGTTTCTATGATTCATTCTCCCTCCGCCAGTCCTGGCTCCCTGCTCTGGGCCATCAGATGCGACCTAGGCGTGCATGTTGCCCTTGATCCTCAAATGTCGTCCCCCACCACTGACCTTGCTGACCCCGCCCCAAAGCTTTATGAGTTCCTGCAGTTCCTCAGCCCATACAAAAGCCCCCCACCTCTCAGGGGTCTGCGTCGGCCTGACTGGCTGGCGGGAACAGTATGGCTGAATGGAGCCCCATTAATTGCTGGTGATGCTGTCTCCTAATCTATTTAGTTTGGATGGCTCCAGTTGCAAATAAGAAAACCCAGACACGCTGGCCTGGACAGCGAAGGCAACCAAGGAATGGTCATCTCATCCGACTGCGAGGGTCCAGCTGCGGTACCGGGGTTTAAACTCCATTTTTCTGGGTTTCTTGACTCCACCCTCCTATGGGTATTGATTTTATCTTCAGGATGATGCCAAAATGCCACGGAACAAGGTGTCACCTCCACGTAGGGCCAAGGGTGAAAAGAGATGAGTTAGAGTTTTTTTAGGGCTGCTGTGACAAGGACCACAAACTGGGTGGCTTGAAACAACAGAAATTTATTCTAGCACGGTTTTGTAGGCCAGAAGTCTGAAATCAAAGTGTTGGTAGGGTCATGTCCTTTCTGAAGACTTTCGAGCAGCGGTCCCCAGCCTTTGTGGCACCAGAGACTGGTGCTCCTATGAGAATCTCATGCCTGATGATCTGAGGTGGTGATATCGGCGCTGGAGATGAAGCT
The DNA here is from genome assembly GCF_902729225.1 of Pteropus medius. Lineage (NCBI taxonomy): Eukaryota > Metazoa > Chordata > Mammalia > Chiroptera > Pteropodidae > Pteropus > Pteropus medius. The sequence goes on from NW_024355205.1 coordinate 36,456,567, forward strand.
TCGCTCACTTGCCTGCTGCTCACCTCCTGCTGTGCGGCCCGGCTCCTAACAAGCCGTAGACTGGTTCTGGTCTGCAGCCCAGGGGTTGCGGATCCCTGCTGTAGAGGTGGGGGGTCCTTCCTTATCTCTTCCAGCTTTCCTTGGCTTGTGGCAGCATCACTGCAAACTCTGTCTCTGTCTACACATAGCTGTATTCCCTGTGTATCTGTGTCAAAATTTTCCCCATTTATAAGGACACCATTCACACTGGATTAAGGGCCACCCAACTCCAGTAAAGCCTCATCTTTACTAATTTCATCTGCAAGCACACTATTTCCAAATAAAGTCACATTCTGGATACCGGGCACTAGAATTTCAGCAGGTGAATTCTGGGGGCACACGATTCAACGCTTAGCACTGACAGAGGAGAACCGAAAGCGACGTCAGCAACAAATCGCAGCCGTGAGACTAACCTTCCCACCGCATAAATTCCTTATTCGCCCCAAAGAGTCTTTAGCTGGTGGACTTCAAGGCTCATTTAAGAAGTGAGATGCAAATGTTTAGGTGGGTCCCTGACACTGCCCAGAAGGAGCCACCCTCGCCACCAGCCTCGCAGCCGTTGAGGGTCTTCCGCCTGCTGACAGTTGTCCCCTCCACTTTTCTAAGCTCCCTCCCACCCTCCGCCTGTGCACACAGACATCCCCTCAGAGGCTGCAGACAAATTTGACAGTGGACTTCAAAGGGGAAGGGCGAGGGCTGTGAGCGTGTGCGTGCGTGTTGGATAAGGTGGAGTGGGGGCTGGTGGGATCTAAAGTTACGAAAATGTGCAGACGGGTGTTTTTGAATGAGGAGCACCTAGTGTGCTGTTACAGGCACTGATGCGTTTTGTTTGTGAGGGTCTTAAGCCGTCATCTGGGAATGATGATGATGATGATAACAAAGCATGAACAAGCTCAACCTTGACCATAGCTGCCTTCCAGTTTGCACCTGCCACATGCTGGGCATTCTGCTAAGTGATCACGTGATGGCCAATATATGTGCAGGACCTCTGCTGCCCTGGAGCCCGTGGGCTGGCTCTGGGAGCCGGGGGTGCTCATTACATTCCAAGAGTGACTGGCTGCAGGGAAGCGCCTGCTCCTGTCTGATAAGGGGTGCTCTTTCATACTGCATGTGGGGATCAGAAAGGACCCGGGCAGGGCGGCTGACAAAAGAGCTATTTGTGCGCCGTGGGCCACAGATCCATACAGAAATCAGTGTTCCTGGAAGCACACGAACTCACACTAGCCAGTGGCAGGAAGCTGGGTGGGAGGAAGATACAGTTTTGGCTCCTGGGAGAGACAGTAGGAATGGCTCAAGCACTTGAGAGAGCCAGCAAATTCTGGAACTATTTTCTTACCCCAAAGACCATGTCCTCCAGATCCCGAATGGCCCCTGGCATAGAGGAAGGTGGCTTCTGCAGCCCCCGTGGGCTGGGGTGAGGGGTGCAATGTTGCCACCAGAGACCAGATTTGCTTGAAAGCAGAAGCTAGTCCCTCTGTCTTTTCTGCTAAGGGTCTTTGACACTGATGTGTCAGATCCCTATTCCTGGGATCATTTTGGTAGGAAATTAAACTAGAATTGAGATAATAACGTACAGTCAGAAGAACAGCAAGAAGCCCGGAAGGATTTGCACTGATTATATTTTTATCTCATCGATCGCCTCACCTGGGCGTTCACTCCAACCCTGATCGCATGACCACTTTGCCCACAGCACCCTCATGTCTGGGTCCAATAAAAAGGGTGGGGCGATATTCCTTGTTAATTCGCTCTGCTGCTGGCGTAGAGGGTTTTGAAAGCATTGAAGTAATGGTAAGAAAAGATCCCAGACAGGAGCCTCAGACAACGCATGGTTTCCCACATCCGCAAGAGCCCCCCGTGAGCCGCCAACAGCAGAACCTGTCCGCAGAGTGGAGAAATGAAATCCAGCAGCAGCCACCCCAGGAGTCCGGGGTTCTCATCTGAGAAGCCGCCTTAATTTCCCGACATCACCAGATGAGGCAGGAAGATCCCCACTACTGAATTTAGAACTATCTCTAGCCCACTTTTTAAAAATGACTTATAGAAAAGGGAGCACACTTAATTTTACTTAACGTACTGCAATTTCCTTTCTATCGACTTTTTTTTTTCCTTCAGTTTGAAATCCCCAGACCGTTTACTGGTTATCTGCAATGCCCAGGGCTAGGAAGAGATACTGGCCATCAGAGTTCCCAGCGGCACCACTGCTTTGCATCGGCATCACGTGGATGGTGAAAGTACCTCCCCGAGCATCTAGGAAGTCACCTTTCCTCTTCCCTCTCCCCGTCTGTGACCTTCTCATTTCCTTCTTCAGAACTACTTTCTGGAAGTGATTCCATGCACAGCACCAGCCGTATTTATGTTTTCTCTTTCTCTCTAGCCAACGGGTCCACTTACTATGTGTACGCGTTGGAATACATATGTAAAGTGCTTTCTATTTTACAATGTGATCGCACATACATTGTCCCACTTAATTTTCAAGATAACCCTGTGAGGAAGGCACGAGTCTTCCTATTTTACAGGGTCAGAGAGGTAGAGCAGTTTGTCCCGAACCACATAGTAATTAAAAATGGTGGAACCAGGAGGATCAGATTGCTTCGGGTACAGTCAAGGCTGTGTCACTATACCCTGGCCAGGTCACTATATCGTCTTTCCATTTGGTAGCTACTGCTTGAAGGTTGTTGAAATAATGGTTACTACCCCAAAGTAGACTTGTCACCATGTTTATGTAACAAATTTGAACAACACTGAGATATTATTTAGCCTGTAGAAGATGGTAATCAACTATTTGGGGATAAAGGTGAGAATCTTTGTCCCTTTTTAAGTGACTCTATGTAATGTTTTCCTCAATGTTTTCCAGGGGTGACATGTTTTGTTGTCATTCTTGTTCTGTTGTGTTTTGAATAGGTGGGTCTAGTTCGCTTGTGATGGTTTTTCTGTGTTTGTATAGAATGAGGTGTGTGTCTGTGTCTGTGTGTATGTGTACATGAGTGGGGATACATGTCATTTTCAGTGCCATTAAAAGATTAAAATAAAAAAACAATGGGCTGATGGTTCTTTTGCTTCTGCTATGACCTAGAAAGCATGTGGTGTGTGTGCTCTGTAAAGCATGAGTGTATGTGAATGTGTGTGTCTGCATTTTAATGCACCCCCCTTTATCTGTATATAAAACAATAAAACATTAAAGAAATCGTGCCTGATGTGAGCCTGGTTAATGTCAGATAAGAAGAACCCAGAACCTTCCCTTGTGGTGCCAGGTATCATCCTGTCGCCACTTACAGGGACATCAAATCTGCTTGGTCAGCTGCCAGAGGACAGCTCAGCAGCAGCCAGTGCTGGCTCTGCAATCATCAGGCTCCGTGCTTCCTGTTTCCTTAGTGAAACAGTTGAACAGCGATGGCGGATCGCCTGTTCCATGCGTGCCGCTGAATAGTCTGGTCCAACAAACACACAGAGAGCAAGTGACGATCATCCCTGTGTTTGTTAGTTTTCTTTTTTTTAACGGTATCATTTCAGCAACAGATACATCCACTGTATATCCTCTGTCTTCATGCTTCTTTATCTCTTTTGTACATTATTTTTTATCATTCAGAACTTAAATATTATAATTTTAGAGGGTTAAAAAGACCATACGCTTGAAGCTCAAGTAACTCATAAAGCCATTCAAGGGTTATTAAGAATCGGTGAAATTAACTGTCACATAAATGCACCACTCAACCAACAGCTCGTATGGTCTGAGACAGTCCAGACTTGCCCAACTCTAAGAAACACTCCTCTTTGACGTTCCTCACCTGAAACATTTCCCTCTCTGGTCCCTCCATGTCCCAGCAGTGTCCACACAGTTACTTCCTGCCTTGGGTCTTTCAGCTTCTTCCATCTGCTCCCTCTGCTCCCTCTCACTCGAGTGCCTGTCTCTATCCACAATTCTACCTTTTGAAATCCGCTGCATCCGTTAGGGATGTGCTCAAATGCCATGGGTTTTCATTCTGTAGTCACCGATTCCACAAATGTAAACCCTGCCTTGCCTGCACGCCTTCGGTGTCCTGACGCTAGTCCAGCATTCTGCTGGACAGGAGTGGTACACGCCCATGGCTGATTGCTGCATGAGAAAGAAAACTCATGAAGGGCAGGGGGCACCTTCTCTGGGGTCCTCCCCATCTCCACTACTAGCACCAAAGGTATGAAAAGAGATGTGAGGGAAATTCTTCATTTTCTGCATTTTTAAATTCTACTCATTTTAAAGATTTTTTTCCATGAAGCTTTTCTTAATCCCCTCAAGCTGACAGTTTTCTCATCCTTGGAAAGACACATATAGGGCCCATATTATTCTTTACCTTGCATTATAATTAGTAGGCTCTATATACTTCCTTGTTATCTCCTCTTTCATTCATGAGGGTAAAGTCCATGGTTGAATGTATTTACATCCTGACAAGGACCTTGTATATATTAGAATACCTATTTATCTAGCTAGATCTATCTATCTATCTATCTAACTATCTATCTATCTATCTATCTATCTATCTATCTATCTATCTATCTATCAATAGAATAGAAAAAAATGTTTTATAAATTTAAAATATATCAAAAATATCACAAAATATGCTCTGTTCCTTTTGCTAGGGAAAGATGGATCTACATTGATCAACATTGGCTATCAGCTTTTGGGCTTCCTTAATATTTCATCAATTTATTGTTTTTTAAAATTGCCATTTCAACTTTGGATTTAAGTGATATGACAATTTGTCTTTGGATTCTTGCAAGTCGGTTCCTCCAGAGTATAAAATTTAGAAGTCGAAATTATGTATTGGATATGTGCAAAGTGTACTTTGACACAACCCTATTTCAAAACTATTTTTTCCATGATATAGAAGTATAGCAAATAGGTGTTCTGATCAAGATGGCAGAGTGGGTAAATGCTGTGCTTGCCTCTTCCCATGAGTACATTAAAATTACAACTAAATTATAGAACAGTCAACCTGGAGAATCATATGAAGACCAGCTGAACAAAAATCCTATAACTAGGGATATAAAGAGGAGACCACTTCAAGACTGGTAGGAGGGACAGAGACACAAAACGGCGGGTCCCACACATGCATGTGGTAGCTGAGCATCGGTAAATATATCTTGGCTGTGGAGAGACCATGGAGGAGATAGGGGCCCTAGCCCCTACCAGGCTCCTCAGTCCAGGGCTCCAGTGCCAGGAAGAGAAGTGCCCACAACATCTGGCCGTAAAAATCAGTGGAGACTCCGGCTGTCCTGGTGAGAGGGAATGCAGCTAGAAACTCAAATGTCCCCTTAAGGGGTCTGTGCATAGAATCACTTAATCACAGGCACTCACCCTGGGTTCTGGCAGAGGGACAGCAGCTCGGGAGGCACAAGAGATATATAGGGAAAGACCGAGTTTTGTAGCATCAGGGCAGGGGTTGGAGGGACAGCCACCATTGTCCCTTTGGAAGCTTTCCTACTGTGTGGCCTACAGAGGGGAACCATCTTGCCTGTGTTGAGCCCTCCCCGCCATCACAGCCAAATCGGAATTTGATTGGCCTGGTGAGCTCCTCTCACTCCAACCTGGTGACTCTCTGAGACCCCAGCCCACCAAACTCACTCACTGCCATTGCTAGTTAATCAGCCCTACCTTGTGTTCTCAGCAGGGGGCTCCTTCGCAGCAATCAACAGGCCTTGACTCTTGAGCCCCCAAAGACACTGCCAGTGGTAAGCAACCAGCCCTGGCTGGAGCTGCAATATTTCTTAGACAAATCTCAGGGGTCTGCAGGCCTGAGGCAGGAGGTGGTTGGCCTCGGTGCGATCTGAGACTTTTGTGAGTAGCCATAGGCTCAGCATCAACACCAAATCTGCACCAACCTGGGGAATACCACTCGCCCGACTCTGGTGACTCCCTGGGACCCCGCCTCACCCAGCTTGCATAGTGCCTGAGGTTCTTTCAGCTTCTGAGCATTATGGGCAGCTGGCAGGCAGCCTCAGGCCTAGGAGTGCCCTGAGCTTTGTGCTGAGCCTGGTACTGGTGGCAGTTGACCTCAGATTGCCGCATGGCCTCTCCCACATGCCTTCAGGTCCAGTTCAGGCAGCAACCAACCATGGATTGCTTTGTAGGTAGCCCTGAACTGGTCACAGGTAATGGCTGACCTTGGCTTACATGGAAGCTCCTGCTAAGGTGCCCTAGAACCAACACACCTGGAGTCTGGGGTCAGACCTCAACAGAACACCACCTGACCAGCCCCACAAACGGCGCGAACAAAGGGTAGTCTCAACAGGCACACTACCTCACTGGGGCGAATCCCACTGTGTGGGATCAGCCCCCATGCAGCAGTTCCTACCCTGTGGGTGTGGCCAATCCCGAAAGCCATTAAGCCTGAGAGTCAATCTCACCCACTGATTTGCCAACAACAATCAAGGATCAACTATAACATTAGGACACACACAACACGTAAGGGCCACCCATGGAACACCCAGCACAGGTGATCAGGGAGGCTACACCACTGGGCCACACAGGACACCTACTAAAAGTATAGAAAATAGATAATTTAATATTTTCATTGTTATGTTAGAAATAATAGATTAACTAGAGTAAATTATAAATGAAATGGGATGGATGCTAGTCTTTGTGTGGCTAGTCTTTCAATATCACACATGCACACACACCACTGAAATTCACTTTTAAATCCCATGCCCCTAGGATAGAGATCTTTTCCAACCTATCAATAGCATAATTAAACTAAAAGACAGGAAATCTGATAGAAGCCTTGTAGTCAGTGAGAAGTCACGATTAATCTGATAGGAAATTACGTAAATGGGGAAAGACATGTGCCATTCAGTATAAACTAGATGCACGACCACGTGCTAACAAGCAGCACTCGGTAAAAGCTAGTCCACGCTGTGTCCTCTCTTTGGAGGTTCAGTTACCAAAGTATGAAAATGATTTCATTATAAGGTGTCCTTTCCCATAAAATAGGTCAGCACCGCGAACACCAGGCACAGTGCTATATGTTTCTGTCTTGTTGTAGTTGTGTGTTTTGGTAATGAAGTCTCTAGTTGCTTGATTTCATAAGGATCTTAAAAAGAAAATTTGTGGACAAACCAGCCTGCAAATAATAAAATGTATAAAAATAAATTTCTGAAATAAACGCCTCTGAGACCACATATTGGGCTTTTCCACAACAAAACCAACAGGATAGAAATATGGGTGCTACAGGCAGAGATCTACTCATCTTCCAGGTTGCCCAGAGCCTGCACCAATGCCCATGGGACCCAAAGGCGGAGAGGCACGTGGTTCCATGCCCCAGACTCAAGGAGACAGTGGGCATGCTGTTGACAATTGGCTGGATTTTTATCCTGCACTTCATTCGTGTTTCTAGGACAACAGAACATCAAACTAGCTGTAGCAAACCAACATTTTGTTTTTAAACAAATGAGTGGTATGGAAACGATTGAAAATTTAAGCCCCAAAAGACCTATTTAGGTAAAACAAAGTGTTCTTCTTCCTTACTTTTCACCGTGAGGTACATGGACTTGCTGACGTCCGCGCCCACATCGTTGCTGACCTTGCAGAGGTAGTAGCCGCTGTCTTCTTCCACGACGTGCTTGATCAACAAAGACCCGTTGCTGAGGACCTGAATTCGGCCATTCAGGGCAATTGGTTGGAACTGGGGGACCCCAGCACCTGGAACAGAATCAGAAAGAAGAGCAGTGACGCCAACGTGAATACACATGGGAAGGCCATGAGGTCAAGTTCACCTGGACTAGTACAGAGAAGCAGTGGACGTGGACATTTGACATATATCAGAGAGGACAGTCGTGAGACATGCCAATTTTTTCTTTCTCTTTCCTCCAACATTGAAATTCTTGTTTGGAGAGAAATATGTTTCTTTAAAATGACAGCATTTCAAACTCTGAGATAACGAGTAAAAGGCCTTACAGATAGTTCCTACATAAAAAGCCAAATTTAATGAGTGTTAAGTAGCTGATAAATTATTCAAAGGCATCACCATAGAATGACTACAGAAGTAGATGTCTCTGGCGGTACTAAATAAATTCCTCGGGTTCCTGGGGACGTAACATGGATGTGACAGGGAGTAATCCAGGGACATAGTATTTGAAGACATCGTTTGCTACAAACAATTGAGTCTATAAAGAGAACACAAGTACCACAAATTTCAATCCTCAGTGTAGTCACACTGCAGTCTAGAAACACACGCACTGCTAGCATCCTGTAACGCTATTTAAATAAATAAGTCAGGTCATTGCACTAAGACAGCATAGGATTAAAACACTACTCTCTTCAGAGAGCTTCCACTAGAGGAAATAATAACACAGCTATGATACGATGTATGTGGGAGGTCTATATAAAACTATTTTGAAAAAAACAATTTTAGAAATAATGAAACAGAGGACTAAGGTTGCTGGAGATTTCTGGAGAAATGGTAGCTTGGATGAACTTGCTAGGTTGCTTGGCTCTCTTCTGGGTCTGGAGAGGCAGCTTCCTCCCAGACAGAAGTGCTGGCAGAGGCCATTATTCCTTTGTTGAGCCCTCCCCTCACCCAGCATGCAACTATAGGCAGGTACCATATCTGAGTTTCACCAACCTGGCTAACACCCCATTTACCTCACCCTGGTGATTCCCTGAGACCCCGCCCAACTTATAGTCCCACCCAAACCACTTTCAGTGGCTTTTCCATACAAATGCCTGTCTTGGCTCAGGGTGCAGACTTTCCAAATAGGCAGCACCTGGCTTCAGCGTGCCCTGTGACTCTTGCTGAGCAGCCCAAGCCCGGCACTAGAGGCAGCTGGCCTCAGTTCACAGATTAGCCTCTCCCAGGCACCCTCGAGCCCAGCACAAGTGGCAACCAGATCACTTTGTAGCTCATACTAAATAGCCTGGGTAGGGTATATGCAGCGGCTGACCTTGGCCTGCAATAGAATCCTTCCCAAGAGGCCCCAGAACCAACGAACCTGGTGGCCAGCTTCAGACCACACCAGAGTACTACCCAACCACCTCCACAAACGACGCACCCAAAGGACAGACTGGGCAGGCACCGGAGCCCTGATAAAGCAAATCCTGCTCTGTGGGGTCAGCCCCTGCACAACAGCGCTTCCACTGTAGACATGGCCAGCCCTCACAGACAATCAGCCTGAGGGTCAGTCCCTCCCACTGATGTGCAAACAGCAACCAAAGCTCAACTACAAGAGGGCACACACAACCCACACGAGGGGCACATGGAACACCCAGCTCAGGTGACCAGGGAAACTGTGCCACTGGGACCCATAGCACACTTACTACATAAGGCCACTCTACCAAGGCCAGGAGAATGGCAGCCTTACCTAATGCATAGAAACAAACACAGGGAGGCAGCCAAAATGAGGAGACAAAGCAACATGTCCCACATGCAAGAACAGAACAAAGTTCCACAAAAGGAATGAACAAAATGGAGACAAGCAACCTGCCAGATGCAGAGTTCAAAACACTGGTTACAATGAAGCTCGATGATCTCAGTGACAACTTCAACAGAGAGATAGGAAACATAAGAACAGAGATAGAAAACACAAAAATAAAGTCAGAAATGAAGAATACAATAACAGAAATAACAAAATAAATTTGAGGGAATCAACAGTAGATAGATGAAGCAGAGAATCGTATCGGCAATTTGGAAGATAAGGCAGCAGGAAACACCCAATCAGAACAGCAAAAAGAAAAAAGGTCCACAAAAATGAGGATAGTTTAAGGGATCTCTGAGACCACAACAAATGTATCAACATTCACGTCATAAAAGTACCAGAAGGAGAAGAGAGAGTACAATGAATTGAAAGTCTATTTCAAAAACTAATGATGAAAAATTTCCTTATCCTGGCAAAGGAAATAGACATACAAGCCCAGGAAACTCAGAGTCCTAAACAAGATGAACTCAAAGAGGCCCACACCAAGACACATCATAATTAAAATGCCAAAGGTTAAGGACACAGAACTATAAAACAGCAAAAGAAAAGCAGTTAGTTTCCTATAAGGGAGCTCCCATAAGACTGTCATCTGATTTCTCAATAAAGACTTTGCAGGCCAGAAGAGATTGGCAGGAAATATTCAGTTATTAAAGTAATCATACAACCAAGATTACTCTACTCAGTAAAGCTATCGTTTAGAACTGAAAGACAAATAAAGAGCTTCCCAGACAAGCAAAAACGCTGAAGGAATTCATCACCACCAAACCAGTATCACATTCTTTAAGAAGAAATAAAAACTATAAATAATAAAATGACAATAACTACATATTTAGCAACAATTAGTTTACATGTAAATGGATTAAATGCTCCAATTAAAAGGCATAGGCTGGCTGAATGGATAAGAAAACAAAACTCTTACATATGCTACTTATAAGAGACTCATTTCAGATTGAAAGACACACACAAACTGGAAGTAGACAGAAAAATATATTTTATGAAATGGAAATGAAAAAAAACCCTCCAAAACTCAGGTATTGATACTTATATCAGACAAAATAGACTTTAAAACAAAGGCTACAACAAGAGACAAAGAAGGGTCCAGTAATCCCGCTTCTGGGTATTTATCCAAAGAAACCCAAAACACTACTTCAAAAGGACATGTATTCATCCATATGTTCATTGCAGCATTATTTAAAATTGTGAACATACGGAGGCAACCTGGGTGTCCATCAATGGATGAATGGATAAACAAGAGGAAGTACACATGTACAATGGAGTATTATACAGCTGTAAAAAAAGAATGAAATCTTGCCACCTGTAACAACATGGATGGACCTAGAGGGTATTGTAATCATACCCTCATACAAGAGTAAGTCAGGCAGAGAAAGACAAATGCCTTATGATTTCACTTATATGTGGAATCTACAGAACAAAATAAATGAACAAATAAAACAGAAACAAATTCATAGAAAACATTTTGATAGTGGCCAGACGAGAGGGGGTTGGTGGAGTGGGTAAATAGGGGAAAGGGTTAAGAAGCAAATTGACTGTTACAAAATAGTCATGGGGATGTAAAGTATAGCCCAAGAAAACAATAATAATATTGCAATCACTATGTATGGTGTCAGATGGGTAATGGGTTTACTGGGGTGATCACTTCAACTAATTACTACATTGCACACATGAAACAAATATTTATGTCTACTATAATTGAAAATATAGATATATATTAAGAAACAAATGATGACAACTGTAAGATCACAGTGTATTACTATTGTTAAATGAACGCATCATTTTTATGGTTAACAGAGCAGAAAGTAAAAGAAAATTAAAGAACAACATAAAAAAGACATAAATAAAATGATAGAAACGACAAAAACATATTAGATATGAAGAATTTGTTAAATAAGCTAATCAGCAAGTTGGACACAGCAGAGGAAAGAATTAGTAAATTTGAGGATACATCAATAGAAATTACCCAAAATGAAACAAAAATTGAAGAAGAGTAAAAAAATACAGAATAGATTGTCCTAGAGCTCTGGAACAATATCAAGCCTTCTAATATTGAGTAATTATTGTCTGAAAAGGAGAACAATGAAAAGGGCATAATAAACATTTAAAATATGTAAGATTTTAATACCACTATAAATTAACTGCCATTTATAGACTTCTACACCCGACAATAACAGAAAACATATTGGTTTTGCGTGGACATGGAACGGTTATCAAAAGAGAATATTATGCTAAGTGAAATAAGTCAGAGAAAGACAAATACCATATGATCTCACTTTTATGTGGAATCTAATGAAGAAAGTAAATAAACAGAACAGAAATAGACTCATAGATAACAGAACGAAGTGATGGTTGTCAGATGGGAGGGAGGGGGCAGGGAGAAAAGGATGAAGGGACTAAAAAGTACAAATTGGTAGT
>NW_024355205.1:36468490-36498314 GCF_902729225.1 Pteropus medius
ACTTTCAGTGGCTTTTCCATACAAATGCCTGTCTTGGCTCAGGGTGCAGACTTTCCTAAAATGTCTCAAAGGTTCACAAACTCCAAATAGGCAGCACCTGGCCTCAGCGTGCCCTGTGACTCTTGCTGAGCAGCCCAAGCCCGGCACTAGAGGCAGCTGGCCTCAGTTCACAGATTAGCCTCTCCCAGGCACCCTCGAGCCCAGCACAAGTGGCAACCAGATCACTTTGTAGCTCATACTAAATAGCCTGGGTAGGGTATATGCAGCGGCTGACCTTGGCCTGCAATAGAATCCTTCCCAAGAGGCCCCAGAACCAACGAACCTGGTGGCCAGCTTCAGACCACACCAGAGTACTACCCAACCACCTCCACAAACGACGCATCCAAAGGACAGACTGGGCAGGCACCAGAGCCCTGATAAAGCAAATCCTGCTCTGTGGGGTCAGCCCCTGCACAACAGCTCTTCCACTGTAGACGTGGCCAGCCCTCACAGACAATCAGCCTGAGGGTCAGTCCCTCCCACTGATGTGCAAACAGCAACCAAAGCTCAACTACAAGAGGGCACACACAACCCACATGAGGGGCACATGGAACACCCAGCTCAGGTGACCAGGGAAACTGTGCCACTGGGACCCATAGCACACTTACTACATAAGGCCACTCTACCAAGGCCAGGAGAATGGCAGACTTACCTAATGCATAGAAACAAACACAGGGAGGCAGCCAAAATGAGGAGACAAAGCAACATGTCCCACATGCAAGAACAGAACAAAGTTCCACAAAAGGAATGAACAAAATGGAGACAAGCAACCTGCCAGAGGCAGAGTTCAAAACACTGGTTACAATGAAGCTCACTGGTTACAGTGACAACTTCAACAGAGAGATAGGAAACATAAGAACAGAGATAGAAAACACAAAAATAAAGTCAGAAATGAAGAATACAATAACAGAAATAACAAAATAAATTTGAGGGAATCAACAGTAGATAGATGAAGCAGAGAATCGAATCGGCAATTTGGAAGATAAGGCAGCAGGAAACACCCAATCAGAACAGCAAAAAGAAAAAAGGTCCACAAAAATGAGGATAGTTTAAGGGATCTCTGAGACCACAACAAATGTATCAACATTCACGTCATAAAAGTACCAGAAGGAGAAGAGAGAGTACAATGAATTGAAAGTCTATTTCAAAAACTAATGATGAACAATTTCCTTATCCTGGCAAAGGAAATAGACATACAAGCCCAGGAAACTCAGAGTCCTAAACAAGATGAACTCAAAGAGGCCCACACCAAGACACATCATAATTAAAATGCCAAAGGTTAAGGACACAGAACTATAAAACAGCAAAAGAAAAGCAGTTAGTTTCCTATAAGGGAGCTCCCATAAGACTGTCAGCTGATTTCTCAACAAAGACTTTGCAGGCCAGAAGAGATTGGCAGGAAATATTCAGTTATTAAAGTAATCATACAACCAAGATTACTCTACTCAGTAAAGCTATCGTTTAGAACTGAAAGACAAAGAGCTTCCCAGACAAGCAAAAACGCTGAAGGAATTCATCACCACCAAACCAGTATCACATTCTTTAAGAAGAAATAAAAACTATAAATAATAAAATGACAATAACTACATATTTAGTGACAATTAGTTTACATGTAAATGGATTAAATGCTCCAATTAAAAGGCATAGGGTGGCTGAATGGATAAGAAAACAAAACTCTTACATATGCTACTTATAAGAGACTCATTTCAGATTGAAAGACACACACAAACTGGAAGTAGACAGAAAAATATATTTTATGAAATGGAAATGAAAAAAAACCCTCCAAAACTCAGGTATTGATACTTATATCAGACAAAATAGACTTTAAAACAAAGGCTACAACAAGAGACAAAGAAGGGTCCAGTAATCCCGCTTCTGGGTATTTATCCAAAGAAACCCAAAACACTACTTCAAAAGGACATGTATTCATCCATATGTTCATTGCAGCATTATTTAAAATTGTGAACATACGGAGGCAACCTGGGTGTCCATCAATGGATGAATGGATAAACAAGAGGAAGTACACATGTACAATGGAGTATTATACAGCTGTAAAAAAAGAATGAAATCTTGCCACCTGTAACAACATGGATGGACCTAGAGGGTATTGTAATCATACCCTCATACAAGAGTAAGTCAGGCAGAGAAAGACAAATGCCTTATGATTTCACTTATATGTGGAATCTACAGAACAAAATAAATGAACAAATAAAACAGAAACAAATTCATAGAAAACATTTTGATAGTGGCCAGACGAGAGGGGGTTGGTGGAGTGGGTAAATAGGGGAAAGGGTTAAGAAGCAAATTGACTGTTACAAAATAGTCATGGGGATGTAAAGTATAGCCCAAGAAAACAATAATAATATTGCAATCACTATGTATGGTGTCAGATGGGTAATGGGTTTACTGGGGTGATCACTTCAACTAATTACTACATTGCACACATGAAACAAATATTTATGTCTACTATAATTGAAAATATAGATATATATTAAGAAACAAATGATGACAACTGTAAGATCACAGTGTATTACTATTGTTAAATGAACGCATCATTTTTATGGTTAACTGAGCAGAAAGTAAAAGAAAATTAAAGAACAACATAAAAAAGACATAAATAAAATGATAGAAATGACAAAAACATATTAGATATGAAGAATTTGTTAAATAAGCTAATCAGCAAGTTGGACACAGCAGAGGAAAGAATTAGTAAATTTGAGGATACATCAATAGAAATTACCCAAAATGAAACAAAAATTGAAGAAGAGTAAAAAAATACAGAATAGATTGTCCTAGAGCTCTGGAACAATATCAAGCCTTCTAATATTGAGTAATTATTGTCTGAAAAGGAGAACAATGAAAAGGGCATAATAAACATTTAAAATATGTAAGATTTTAATACCACTATAAATTAACTGCCATTTATAGACTTCTACACCCGACAATAACAGAAAACATATTGGTTTTGCGTGGACATGGAACGGTTATCAAAAGAGAATATTATGCTAAGTGAAATAAGTCAGAGAAAGACAAATACCATATGATCTCACTTTTATGTGGAATCTAATGAAGAAAGTAAATAAACAGAACAGAAATAGACTCATAGATAACAGAACGAAGTGATGGTTGTCAGATGGGAGGGAGGGGGCAGGGAGAAAAGGATGAAGGGACTAAAAAGTACAAATTGGTAGTTACAAAATAGTCACAGGGATGTGAAGTACAGCTTAGGGAGTATAGTCAATAATATTGTAATAACTACATATGGTGCCAGGTGGGTACTAGACGAATCAGGGGCATCATTTCTTAAATGATGTAAATGTCTAATCACTGTGTTGTACACCTGAAACAAACATAAAATAATATTAAATGTCAACTCTAATTGAAAAAAAAAATTAAAAAGACAGACAATATTGTGAACCATAATACAAATTTCAATAGATTCTATGAGATAAAAATAACACAGACTATGTTCTATTTCCACAAAACTAAAATTGAAATCAATAATAATAAAAAAAACTAACTGAAAAGAAGCAGCTATTTTTGTGATGTTATTTAAATTTCTTTCTGCTTATAATTGTTGAATCATTTTAGGATTAGTTGACTTTCTGTCTTTCCTACTCCACAAGAATACGGACCATGTCACAATGAGCCTCCCTACTTGCCAATCAACTCATTAGTTGATTGATGGCCAATCTCTTGAGTTAATTCTTGGGGTAGGAATCTGTATGTTTAAATGTTAAAATGCATTGCTAAGTTGCTTACTAAAAGATGTGCCAATTTTATTTCCAACAGCGCTGGCTGGGGTTAATTTTTCCTCATACATGTACGCTCGTAATTGTTTTTAATCTTTATTAGTACAGTATACATTGCAATAATTTAATTTGCATAATTTAACTGTCTTTTTATTTTTTCTTTCGTATCTTTTGTTTGGGCTTATTTTTACCTATAGTTGGAGCATCATTTCATGGAGCAATGCGTACTTGTCCTTCAGTGAGCAATCCATCCATATCTTTTCTCTATGTATCTGCTAGACTCTGCCATTTTTTCCTTCATTTGCCAAAGCGATTGGTTCTTAAAAAGTGCTTCCACATTGCTGTTTTACAAAAATTTATTTTTCTTCTTATTTTAATCAGGATTGGATGTTGAATATTATCAGCTAATTTTTTATCGTCTTCGAGATGATCATGTTGTTTCTCCTATAAAAGTTGATTTATGTTTTAAGGATTTGGTTTTATAAATTATAAAAATCTTTTTCATGGATAACATCTTCTTTAGGATAAAGATAAAGGATTTCATTTAAATCCTTTTAAAATTTAAAATTTATAATTTTAACTTAATTAAATTATATATGTTATATATATAAATTAAAAATTATAATTTAAAATTTAAAAACCAAGAAAAAGCCTGTAATTTTTATTTAAATGTTTAAATTTGGTCCACAGTTTGAAAATCTGTGAAAGTTGCTGATACCTTTTGCGAAGTTAACTGCAGACTGGGTGGGAGCCATATCTAGTAAAAAATACACAACCTGAAAATGCAGCCAAATGCAGGATTTAAAAAATATATCCATAAGGCGGCAAACCAAGAAATCTCAAAATGCTACGGGAGTTATAAATTATATAGAACTGTATTATTGAACTCTAAAAATCTCATAAAATGCTGATAGAATGTGAGAAAGTTACAAGACTGTTCATGTCAAAAACACATATGTTTTCCTTTTCTCCAAGAATTTTCACTAGAAAAACACTTGCAGTATTTGACACATTTATACTGCAGAATTACAATATGAAGTGTAACTACATTGTTAAGCCATCTCAATTAAATAGCTGTAAAGAATTATCTATTAATTCCTAACTGAGAGAGAGAAACTGTCTCATTATTAAAAGGTCCCAGCAAGGCAGAAATAAAGCATAAATGCATTTGAAAAACATTAAATCTTTTTTTTTTTCATCAGAGAATGAACCAAACTTGAAGGGTTACGCCATTTATAAGCCTGAATGTGCTTACTAAGAAGAAGAATAGCAAACCAATTTTTCTATCATCAGAACTGCACTTCCGAGGGTTGGCACCTGTTTATTTTGAGGGATGTGGACTTTGTCATGATTTGATAGAATCATCGGTCATCCAGTTTGGATTCATCATTTATTGTAAAGAGCAAAACTTAACACAGCACATACAATCTTCAAAATTCTGTCATCTCGTTAGCATAAGGTAAGCACTTTGGGTGATTATCTAGAAGATACACTCAGAAAAGCAAAGAAAACTGTAGGCAGACACTTATAAATACTACTCCAGACATAGGAAAGAAATAAAATAATGCACATAACAAAAGATTTGGATAAATGGAGAAATAGATATTAGTAACTAGGAAGTTTCAATATTTTGATGATGTTGATATTCTCCTTGTTAACTTTTAAATTTATTACAATCTCTCAAATTTTTCTGAATAATTTTTTTGGGGGGAAAATTTGATAAAATTATCCTAACATTCATCTAGAAAAGAACAAGTAAACAAAAATCCATGTGTGAAATCTAGGATATTTTTGTAAAAGAAAAATGAAGAAGAGAATATTGTTTTACTAGATATTAAAATAAATTAGGAAGAGATAAACCTCTAATTTGTGTGGTCCTGATGCCAGAACAGACCAGTGTGACAGAGAAAGGGATAAAATCAGACTTCGGTAGGGACATTATTTTTATAGACTATAAAGCAATTCGAGTTAGTGGGAAAAGGTTGGGCTATTCGATAAATGGTTTTAGGACAATTGGCTAACCATGTGAGCTGATGATAATGACGATGATGATGATGATAACAGCTAATGCGTATTGACTAATTGCTACGTGCCAGGCACCATAATAGATGCTTTCTATGAATCATCTCACTAAATCATCACATTAGTCCCCTTGTTTTATCTGCTTCACAACATGACAAAGCTGTGGTTCATGCAGGTTAAGTAATTTTCTCGCAGTAACACAACTAGACTGTGTTGTGTGTGTCTGAACTCAGCTCACTCTCTTAATCGATACTTTCTCCTGCTTCTCCTGGATTCCTACTTATTTTTCTAAAATAAAGTCGAAATTTAATAAAGCTTATATAAAACGATAAGATTTAAGGTTTAAAGATGGCAGCATAAAACCAGCATTTCTTTTCTTGGAAACTATACAAAAGCGAATGGAAGAAGGAGGACTAGAAAGTACAAACTCTATTTTGCATGAAATTAGGCACCCTGATAGCTAAAACCTCAAGCATAAAATAGGTAACTGGGCAGCCCACACTGCACATTGAGCAGATATACATGCAGAGAGACGTGGAGAGATGGACCATGGCTGTGGGGCTGAGCAAGCTCCCATAAACTGTGCCAAGTGTGTGTGGGGGCACGCGGGAGGGGGCAAAGCCGACATCGGCGAGCACAACGTGCACAGACTGGGTGCAGCAGCGGCTTCCCTGGGCCCAGCGAGGGTTTTGGAATCCGAGAAATAGGGTTAAGTGAGGAACCAGATGTTTACACAAGGGAATCTCTTTCTGGGCATGTGAATTTTCTTCAAAAGTGAGTTCTCAAAAGGAAGCCAGTGAAATACCGCCTTTTGTGACCACATGGATGGACCTCGAGATAATCATGCTAAGCAAAATAAGCCAGAAAGAAAAAGTTGAAAATCACATGATATCACTTATTATGTGGGATACAAACCTAAAAGCAACAAGTGAACAGGACAAACAAACAGAGACTCATGGACGTGGACTATAGACTAGCGGTTACCAGAGAGGAGGAGCGGAGGTAGAACGGGGTAAAGGGGGTCAAATATGTGGTGACAGAAAGAAATCTAACTATGGAAGGTGAACACACAGTGTAAATATAAATATGCCTTACTGTTAAAGTGTACAGCTGAAACTTATTGGATTTCATTAACCAATGTCACCGTAAAAACAAACAAACAAACAAACAAATCAATAATCACCTAGGAATACTAGGCGCTATAAGTAAATAAAATAAAATAAAATAAACAAACAAACAAGTAAATAAAATTTTTAAAAAAGGAAGCCAGAATCTAGCAAAGATACCACAAAAAAAATGGAAGAAATAGAAAAAATAAACCGAGTAATGAAATCTTCCCAGAAAAATGTCGCCATGATTTAGAGGAAAGCTGTGAATGAAACAGCCACTTGTTGTTGGAACAAGAACTCAAGAAAGAGAGACATGTGAGCTGGCAGTACTGGAGAGAGGTGGGGTGAAAGGCGATGTAAAAAATGAAGGCAAGGTTGGAGGGAGCACATAGGAGATCAGAGTTTGCCGGGGAAAAAGATGCAGAGGATAGACATGAAAAATACCAGTCACATTAAATTGGGAGTAAATGAGCTAAAAAGTCACAGAGAAAATGACACACACCTACAGGACATAAGAGAGGGGAGTCCTGTGGTGCCATATTGGAGAGACGCTGAAGAAGATGAAAGCATGGAAAAGAGCAAATCCTTACAGATATAATGCAGGAGAATTTTTCTTAAATCGAAGGTAATTTGCATCTCTATGTTAATAGACACACCACTTCGGTGGGAAAACAGGCCCCAAATAAATAACATCAAGGCATAAACTAGAGTTACTGGATCTCAAAGTCAGCTCTTTGGTGTACCCAGCAAAACGGTTCAGTCCCTTCCAATGGGAAGCTAGGCAGTTTCTGTCCCCTTCCAGAAATAATGTGAGCCGCCTAAACTAACTTTATGTGTACAAAAAGTAACGACAGCCATTGTGAACAAAAAAGAACCCGGAATATTCCCCACCGTAAAAACTGTGGCTAGAGGCTCGGTGGTGAGCACAGCACAGGACCCAGGTACCAGAGAACGGGACGAAGCTAAGGTCGGCAGACCAGGATGTGCAGAGTACAAGCCCTGACAACAGAGAAAGCAGTTATCAAAAAAAAGATTAGGATATGTAGCAAATGTATCATTGCCTCTACTGGGAATTGCATCTACAGAGAGAGGGTCCCAGAGGACTGACACCCAGCCGGCCGGACTTCCTCTCCTGAAGATGCTTTTCTAAAAGACCTGGGCACCATCTTTGACTCCTCCCTTACTCTCATATCCTCATCAAGTCCACCGGCCCAAAAGACTCAGAATCCAACTTCTCGTCCCTTGAGCCAAGCCACATCAGCACATGGGCCTCCCCACAGGTCTCCAGCTGCAACTCCTGCTCCCCATACCCTCTGCCTTCAGAGTAGTGGGCCAGTGGTACCCTTTGAAAACGCTGTGCAGACTGCACTTCTCTTGGATTACCCCGACGGCATGGTGTCGGCATGACAACAGAAGCAAGGAGAGAGCATCGTGCCGTTGCTGCCACCCTGAATCCCATCCACCCCACCTTGGCAAAACCACATGCGCAGAATGGCTGACGAGGAAGTTGACCTCCTGGGACTTCTAGGGTCTCCTTCTACTCACTCCAGCCTAGCCTCAGTACCTTTCATGCTGTTTCTGGAACATTCCAGATGTAAACCCACTTCTGCCCCCGGCTTTAGCACTAGTGAGTCCCTTGAGCCTTCAGCGCTACCCCCACCCCACCCACAGACAGGTACATGGCTCATCCTCCACCTCTCCTAAGCCTCTGCTCAAACGCTGCCCTCTCCTAGGGTCTCCCTGACAGCTCTATTTGAAATGCAAACTACTCCCAGATCCTCTCCCACCTCAACACCCAGGCATGCTCTGACTCTTGTCCTTGGACATTCTCAAGGCCAAAGCATCCCTGGAGGGCAGAAGTGGCCCTGTCTGTGGGTAGTCAGAGAGCGAAGGACACCCTGGTGGCCACCAGCCAGGGCAGGCTACCTCTTCCATGAGCCACCCCTCCCTGGCCCGCGGCAGCGAACTCGCAGATGGTCTCGGTCACAGGACACTGATTGAAACCGCTCCCTACACTATAAATGACATACATGGGCTTAGCTGTGGGTTTCTGGGAGCGCAGGTGAGGCCCGCCATGGCAGTTAGCCCTGACTTAAAAAAAAAAATCTGTTCTAGACAAAAGACCTCCTTCGTTCATGTAAAACAAAACAAAACAAAACAAACAAACAAACAAACAAACAAAGAACCCACAGGGGATAGAATTGAATGTCTTAGACTTTGTTTATCCAGACAGAAGGTCAAAACTGTAATATTATTTTTTGACAGAGATTGTTTCATTTCTGCAACAGCTGCCCTTAAACCACTGAGATTCACTCTGAAGAGCTGCAGCCCTGGGGTTAAATTGTTGTATTTCTCAGAGAAACACCCAGCCTGTTCCGTTTGCATCTTTTTTTGTCACATGAGGGAGCTGTATTTATTCTCTTAGTGAGATTTTGATTCCTGGAAACACATTCCACAAGCCAGCCTGCATTTTTCTTAAGAAACATCTTCATTACTTGTATAATTAAAATAATAACAAACAATATCCCCCTAGTCTATTGGGAAATAGTGAAAAAAAAAAAGCCTAATATCTGGCTTTTTTTTTTTTTGGTTATAGAAAACAGGCAACACTGTAAACTGTGGGAAGGCGTGTAAATAAGTAACATGTTGGCAGGTGGCCGATGCATATTGACAGGCACAGAAAGAAAGTGCTTACTCTTTGAGCCAGCAAATCTACGTATAGAAATCTGTCCCCAGGGGGAAAAATGGACATGTGGACAAAGATCGATAAGATCGACATCATCGTGACATTTTTATAACAATGAAAACCCGGAGAAAACAGACACACAATAACCATCGATAGCGCTGGACACGCCTAACTGCCCAGTGTCCACCCTTCCCTCTCAGTGACATAGCACAAGTGACAGTCATGACGGCAGCGTGCTCAGGTGACCTAGCCAGTGCGATGTCAGCAGAATCGACGAATGGCACGGTCCAGAGCGGACCTTAGAGGGAGCTGGCTCAGGTGGCCTGGCAGTCTTCTCCCTTTGCTCTTTCTGCAACACAGGTGTGAAAGTGTCCGCCAGGGCTCAGTGGCCATTTTGTTGACGGTGGGAGATCCTTGTTGGGAATGGCAGAACAGAAAGCTATAAGCAGTTTGGGTCCCCAGTGACTTAGGGTAAAGACCAATTAGTCCTGAACTAGCCATGTCCAGATTCCTCTTACAAGAAAAATAAACCCAGATGGCTCTAAGTCCCCGAACTTGATCCTAACAAAAGCAAGAGATAGTTAGATGTACTTACTGATGTATTAATATAAACTCTGCACAGATAATATAAAGTCATAGTGAACACCCGTATTTGTCGATGTGGAAAGCCACTCATAGCATATTGTTAACCAAAGGAAAAAAGACTATAAGTCAGGAAGAATCATATGATCAAATTTTTTAAAAACCCATAAAATTACATGTATCTCTCTCTCTATTTATATATTTTTTGCCTGAGGACAGGTGTGAAAGTCTAAACAAAAATGTTTACAGTCATTATCTTTGGTTATTTGGGGTCAATTTGACTTTTTAAAATTTTGGTGTAATTTCTCATTTTTTCTTTGATGATTTTATATCACATATGAATTCTAAAGATAAAAAGGCTACTATAACTTAATTTGCACATCAATGACGGGAAGGAATAAAATGTCTATTCGACCCATGACAGACAAAACACTGAGTCTATGAAAAACATTCCTGAAAATGAGACAGAGAAATAAGTGTGCAAGTAACATAAATAAGAAATTCTCCAAAGGGGAAACAGAATTGATCAGTAAATATAAGATAAAACATTCTTAACGTCATTAGAGATCTAAACGTGCAAATTAAAACAGGAAACCAATTTACTCATCACAATGTAAAGACTGAGAATAAAAAGATCCCATCTAATTGGCAAGAATGTAGGGCCACACGCAGCCTCACACTCCAGGTGGGTGTGTGAACTGGCCCCGGGCCAGTGCAGACCAAAAGCCTTCAGTGTGGTCATGCTCCTCGACGTCTAGGAATTAAGCTGGAGAAAGCAATCCCACACGTGCACGTTGCATTAACGTACAAGGACATTCATTGCTGTGGTGTTTGTAGTCGTGAGAAACTGGACACGACTTAAGGGAGAGATAGGGAACATCCTCACAATGGTGACCATTAAAAATAATTTTGAAGAAGGAAAGTGTCATGGAAAAATGTTCCTAATATCACATGCGCACATCTACGTAAACTAAAGTTAATGCGTGATGCTTATTTGTTTCCATGTAACACAACGTGGGGCTGCAAACACAGATTAAAATAAGAAATCACATGGGTGGATACTCTGAATAACAAGCTTTTACTTTTTAAATAAAGTGCTTTTAACATGGACAATACATATGGCCTGATACAGAGGAGAAGCCTCAGAGATTTGTGAAAAGCTAATTGATTCTCCCTGCGATGAGAGGTCGAGTACCTTCCCCCCTCCCTCCTCTTCTTCTCCTTAAAAGGAAACGTACCAGAGGGTATTCTGGCAAGTGTGCTCTCTGCTTTTCTTCTATTGTTATTTTTTTAATACGAAAATGCAACATGTTGTTTTAAAAAGCAACATCCGGAATACAAACCATGATTAAATAAACAAATAAATAAATACATTCGTAGCAATTAATCACATGTAGTAGGTCTTAGGTTGCTAGAAAAAAGATCAAATTTATTCGTTTGTTTGTTTGTTTATCCCACCAGTATATATTTGGCTCTCACCTGTTTGATAAATAAATTACTAAATTAAGGTGAGTAAATCAGAAAAGAAAGGGAACGGAAATATATTTATAAGTACAGTTAAGCAAATTTTCTTGGAGAAGACAAGATAGATGTGAATTATTTTTGCAGTATTCAGATTGGTTCCCCCATCATGTTACACATTACAGACTTCTATTTGTGTAATATTTACAGTGTTACCTTCAAAGAAAAATGCTCTTTACCTTTGAAGAGAAAGGCATGGTTAGAAATGAAGGAAAGGAACATTAGACGCACAAAATAGGACACTGGATGTGTTTGTTTTTGTGCGTAATTTGTATAGTCTAAGGTAACTGGGTAAATGAAACAACACTTTTATTTTCAATCTTCTAAAACCATGTAATTGCATACATCTAAATATAAGGGACGTGATTTCTGAGTGATTCTGACAATCTATACCTGCATCTCCACACGAGGGCGCACAGTGGTGGCCAAGCAGATTATGGTTATACAGATCAGTAGGCAGCTGAAGTTTCCCAGGTGCAGAAATAAGTTGCATGAATAACCTGCCTCCTCATTCGTGACCGTTCTCATCATGCTCTGAACAGAAGCACTTTGGTGGACTACCGGGGGCATATCTACTTTCAAGAAACATCTCTGGAAAGACTACACATCCTCACCTAATTCTTTAGAATGTAACATGCTTGGCAGATAACAAACAGACAAGTAACTTCATACCTTTAGAGAATTTCCATACTATGGTGGGTACGGGATAACCCTCGGCTGAGCAGTTGAGGATGACGGCCTTGCCATAGATTCCATCCTGGTCCCGTGGCTGAACCACAAACTTGGGGGGAACTGAAAAGACAGAAATATCACCAGTAATTCAGACAGGATCGTAATTCATTCAAAGTAGGATTTTGAGAAATGGAACGACTTTAATAAATATTAAAATGCAAAGAATGTTTTATATATGGGAAATTAAAAAAACAACGTTTGCAATTTGGGACAAATTAGGGAAGCCACCTCAGGGCAGGCAATTTTTCTTATCTATATCCATGAGCTTCTGCAGATGGAAGTTACTTTGCCCTGGAGAACACTAGACTCTTGAGTGTGGGAATTGGACTATAAACCAGAGGAGCGTGACTTCCTGTTTTTGACTTGTGTTATATGGACGATCTCCAGGAATCCACTCCATGGAAAACAGAATCAAAACCACGGTTTAAAGGAAAGAGAAAACATATTTGCTCATCAAAGAGTAATTATCAAAGTAAGTATTTCTCTTGTGTGTGAACTGCTCAAAGTGTTTGATACCTATTCTTATTGAAATAGGAGGAGAAGGGAGAATTAAAAAGTGCTCCCTAAAGCCAGTTAGGAACACAACATACTATTGAACTTTTCCCAAAATGCTGACGAAGAGACATAGGCCATCAT
Source organism: Pteropus medius (assembly GCF_902729225.1). Lineage (NCBI taxonomy): Eukaryota > Metazoa > Chordata > Mammalia > Chiroptera > Pteropodidae > Pteropus > Pteropus medius. The sequence goes on from NW_024355205.1 coordinate 36,481,570, forward strand.
TCTTGATGTCAGCAACCTTCAGGGGGACTGTGGCTAGATGAAGTAAGGTACCACGATTGCCTTCTAGTGTACCTCTAACAAAAGCAGATTAAGTAGCTACTTATTTTGGTGAGTGTTATGAGATGCTGGAAAATAATCCCTCCCTATGTGAAACATAAATGTGTACTTTGTTTAAAACATACTTGTAGAGAGAAAGCAAATGCTTCAGGTTAAGTTATTGTGATTTTAAGAATATTTGAGTCTTAAAGAGAAAATACAGATTCTTCTATGAAAGGGAGCATCTAAAGATGTTAGAATCTTGAGATCTTTTTCAGCAGGTCAATGGTTAATGATGGAATGGGCTTTCAATGAGGCAGTCACAGGATTTCATAGATGAAATGGATTACGTTCCATATATTAGACACTTAGCAAGTGTGGGTGCTTTTCCTCCCCTTTCCATAACTCCCGAGAAAGCAGATCTTGTCTGCTTTGTAATTTTCAGAATTCTTCACTTTGAGAGAGAAAAGCGGGCCTATGTGCTACAGACAGATAAGATTCCAGCCACCACAGGTAATGGACTGAGAGAAAGATGACAGTCGAGGTTAGCAAGGACCTTTGAAGCATTCGAAGTGATATGAGGAGATCACTCTGGACATAAAACAGCCAAGGAAAAGGGAACAATATCAAGACATAAGACGCATCTGGAGACGGAATCCACTGCTGTGTTTCTGGAACGGACAATAGAATGAAGGCAAGGAGTAGACAGCAAAGAGCTAAACGCTTGGGGTGGATCTCCAGCTCTGCTTCTTCTAGTTGGATAATCTTGTGCAAGTTATCAAACGTCATTTGACTTTAATATCCTTATCAGTAAATGGGGAATAATGACAGCACTCATCTTACAGGACTGGCGTGGGGCTCGAATGAATTAACGTGATAAATGTTCTCAGAACAGTGCCTGGAAGACAGGAAATGCTGTGGGAGTGCCGTAGGAAGGCAGGTATGTTCGGCTTTAAATATAACAAACACCGTTCCCAACCTGCAAATTAAACATGCTACACAGCCAATGGGTCTCTCCAATACTGCTTAACTAGGAAGCAATTTTACTCCATTTAGATGGTATTCTGAGACAAGTATATTCAGTAAAATGGAAGTATATTTAAAATATGGTGATCAGGGATGACTACCTCATGCTGAGAAAATTATTTCTAGGAAAAAGGCTAGAGATTTCATAGAATAGAGTTTTCTAGTAAAAATAATCAATCAACCTCAAGGATAAATTACAAAGTTTAAGACGTCATGCCAAATTCATTCTGCCCAGGTGGAAGGCAAATACACAGTCATCTACATTCTATGCTCTATTTGGCTCAAATTCTGCTCAGATCAGGAACTCCTTGTCAAATGGGCAGATAACTAATCTCTTGAATTTCCTCTGGAAGAATGTCTAATTATAATTGATCCATGACCACTCCCCTCAATTTGGTTCTAATCCAAAGAGTTGTCACTTAAAAACTGATCAAAGAGGTTTACATGGGAAATAACCATTGCCATATTGTAAGTATAAAGTAATTACAGACAGAAATGGCCCATAAAATTGATAATTATGTTTCATATCCCCATCTTTTATCTCTTTGTATCAGGTACTGATGATTCTTGGAAAATATAACACATTTCCTCAGATTCTGTTCATCTTCATTGCCACGTCCTAGTCATGCTGGGTAGACAGGTGTGTGGTGAAGTGCCACCTGCCCTCGGCTCATCTTGTTTCAGCACCCCTGTGATGGACAGTTCCATCCGCTTTGTCAGGCCACTCCATCCAGGGCAGGAGTCTCTCTTTGCTGATTCTGGGCCTTCTCTGAAGTCGCAAATGGCTACCTACCTTCACTGATGTAACCTCGTAATATGGGAGACAATCATACACCACTGAAGGACAGAAGACAGGATAAATGTCCTGCCTCTCCACCCCCCAATCACATGGACAATTCTAAGGCGTGTTCTATGCTCATGTTTCTCAAACAGCAGAGTCACCCAAAGAGCTGATTAAAACACAAACAGCTGAACCTCATCCCAAGAAATTCTGACTTGGTACATCTAAAGTTGGATCCAGGATCCTGCTTTGCTAATAAGCTCCTGGGTGCTGCGGAGGCTGCTGATCCAGAGACTACACTTTGAGAATGATGATTGCTCAGAGGGTTCTCACCCAGTCGAATGAGCCCCAGTTGCCCACAGAGCAACTAGCTTATTAAAACAACTTATTGGTTTTTCCTCCCTTTCTGATCTCATTTTTCCCAATTCTCTCATTCTGGGATCCAGGAACTGCATCTCAAATAAGTGATCAGCAGCAGCCAATGCCATGCCTCATACTCTGCTTTCAGAGGAATTCGACCTGAGACCAGGCTGATATTGGCCCTTATCTGGGCTTCTGAATCAGCCTTCTAACTGGTCTACCCACCACTTACTGCCCACTTGACTCCATTCTCCACAAAGTGGCCTGAAGGATCCTTCCAAGACCCCAAATGATGACTGTGACTTCCCTACTTAAAATCATCAGTGCATCTCCACTGTCCCTTGGTGCAGTCTACGCTCTCACAGCATCGTGAAGGCTCTTTGTGAAGTGGGTCCTTAGTCTCCAGCTTCTTCTCCTAAGAGTCCCTTCTTCCAGATTTGGTCCTGCTATTCTACAATCCTCTCTGTTCTTCTAGTCCTTGTAGGCACGCATGTGGCCGGGTCTTTGCATACACCTATGCACGTCTTTGCTTAATGAATTCTCATTTATTATTATTATGTATAGCTTAGCTCAAAGCCCACTGAGTCTAGGACACCTTCGATGGTGCCGTAAATGAGATCAAGTGCATCTACATTACTCTATGCTGCCCTAATATAGTCTTTATCACACTTGTTGCATTTGCTGGTCTAACTGCCTGTCTTCCACGTCAGGCTGTACATCCTGTGAGAAGAAGAAACATTCCTTTGTCACAGACCATGTCCCCAGCATGGAGGACAGTGCTGAGATATAGAAAGCACCCTGCAAATACTTGTTGAGGGGACAAACGAATAAATTGATATTATGACTCTAGTTTAGAGAAGAGGGAAATAGATTGGGTCCAAAGTATCATGGCTCAGTTAATAACTCAAATCAGAGTGAACCCAGCACTCAAGGTTCTTGAGCAGGATGGGCCAAGAAGCTCCGTCTGAGCAAAGACGGCAAAGCACCATAGGAGAATTCTGGCCAAAGTGACACAGAACTGCAGGTGGAAGGGTGCAGAGCCTTCAGGACTGTCACGGTTTGGGCCCAAACTTATGATGGGACCCAAAGACTCTGAATACTCTGCATTGCCCGGGAATATAATTCCCTAAAGTTGCTAGTTTCCTCTTTTTTAAATTATATTTTGGTTTTCTTTTGTGTCACACTTTATTTGGTATGGTACAGTGAGCGTATTTGCTGATATATCGGCTTCCTAGTCGAGAGACTTTCCCAGTGGAAGTGAGGTACGTTTACAACAGGACAGGTATTTTTCAATCTTAGGTGTAGTCTATTGTTTTATGTTGGGAATTCTTGGCTTCTCAGTAGCTATATTTCCAGAGAATGGATACAGGATTCCCTAGCTGTCAACAGGGCCAGGGATTCAGGTTTTCTGAAGGCAAAACAACTGAAAGACATTTGGCGGTAGCAGCTGGGTGTTGGTCGTCTAAATAAATATCGCCATTATCTACTGCATGGCATTTAGCAAAGATGGTAATTGGGCCGAGTCCAGGTAAGATTATGGCACTGGACATGAAGGTCCCATGACTTCCATCACATCCAGAACAGGTGACTTGGCTCCTGGCTTCGAACCTTCCCTCTTCTCTTGCCGAACTGGCACAGCACCTTCCTGCTGTCCTTTGAACGCAGAAAACTCACTCCCGACACTGGCTCTTTGTCCTTGTTGGTCTCTCTGCCTGGAACTGACGTCCTACAGGAAGCTCTGTGGCTTACTCCGTTACTTGAGTCAGATTTCTGCTCACAAATCTCTCCAGAAAGGTTTATCCTGTCTGTCCTACCTATCAATCCTGTCCCTGTCCCTCTCAGTCCCCTTACCAAGCTGTATTTCAAACGATATCTGCCATTATTTCTTTCTTTCTTTTGGTCATCTCTCTCTTCCCCTGGAGTGTGAGTTTTACGAGGCAGAGGCTTGGTCTCTCTATTTTGATCGTGACTGTACCCCCAACACTCAGAATATCTGTTATAAAATAAAAGCTTCGTATGTATTTGTTGTAAAAACAAATGGATGAATAAGAAAAACGAAGCAGGATTACGGTCATCAAAAATTGGACCGATAAACATAGCAACGACACAGTGGCCTTTTATAATGTCTCTTTTCCTTGCCAGATAAAAGTCAACCGAAGGCCTTTTAGTGTATTTGTTTTGCAATGTGACAGCTCGTCATTAAAAGTCAGAAACAACGGATAGATCATAGGATATAAAGAAGTGCGAGAGAATCACAGATAAAAACACCATTGTGTTGGCAGCTTTCTCTCAGGGGTGCTGAACCAATAACAGGGACCCAAAGGCAGGCAGTTCTGTCATTAAGTTCAGTCCTTTCCCTTCAGATGGCTTCATTAACACCGAGGTCACTCAACTGAGCGTGCCATTACGGAGTGCGCCGGTCCACTGCCGGTGTAAGCCACGGCGTCCATGTAAGAGCTGAGAGTTGTTTTCTCTTTTTTCTCTCTCGTTTTCCTAATAACAGCTAATTTATTTTAATTTAAGTCTTCCTATATCTTCCCAATGACCTAGGCTATCAAAACATGTGCTAACCTTTACAGCGGCCCAAGGTCACATGACTGTGATATGAGAAATGACGAGGAATGGGGCCGCCCTGTTCGCTTTCCTCATATGCACTTTTCTACGCCTCGGCTCAAACGCTGTGGTTGTAGACTCCATCTCTCAAATGCAGCGTATCCCTACTTGCTGTAGTTTCTTCAAAAATCATTCTACTTTTACCTTTTTGGCTTTATTACCAAGGCTGTCATTCTAATTCGTCGCCCCATACTCGAATTACTCCATGACCTCTTCTACATGATGTGTCCTTAATTCCATTCCAAAGTCGCAGTTGAGAGGTGTCCAAATCATAATCAGGGGTGAGAGAAGGAAAAGGGGAAGCGAAGAAGCCAGGAAGAGATCTGGGGGGTCCAACTTACAGGCCGGCAGGCCCTCCCGTGGCGTCCCTGTCCGCAGAACCACAGCCCATCCATGGCTCCTGGACTGGCCTCCAGCAAATCGGTTCCACGTCCAGCATCAAGCACGTGCGGTTCAAGGCAATAGGCAGATGGGCAGAGTAGGACTCTGGCACAGCCTGTGTCTTAACTGGTGCTGTTTATCTCTCGCCGACTTTAGAAAATTTGACTGAACGCATCTGTCCTCTCGATACTCACCATCGAATGGAGAATAATCGGAGGGTCGTGCTATCCGCCAGTGCCGAGGCCACAACTGCTTATGCCTTTGTGTTTCAAGTGTGGTCGCGTGTACCTGAATCTCGCTTTTGTATTAAGATCGATATTCTCTGCTTTTTAATTGGAATATTTACTCCATTTATATTTAATGCATTCATTGATGTAGTTGTACTCGAATCTCCCATCTACTTATTTGTTTTTCATTTCTTTCATCTCTTTTTTGTTACCCTTTCTTTTCCTAATGTTTTTATGTTTAATCGAATATATTTTAATGTTCCCCTTTACCTGTCCTATTGAGCTAATAGCTATACCTATTTGTTTCGTTTTTGGGAATTGCTTAACAGTTTATAATGTACATATTTAACTAGCAACATCTTTGTTCAGATAATATTACACCACTTCATGCATAAGGTCGGAAGAATTTTACAAGAGTAAAAATCCATTTTCCTTCTTCCTATGTAACTGAGAGTCTGGATTTTGTTGTTTTGCTTTTAAGTATGTTGAGCGTTATTCTTCTGGTCAGTTAATTTGATAATGGAGAAGTTTTGTCCTGTCAAGGGTCTCTTGAGGCATTTTTGAGGGCTGGTTTAGAGTAGCTTTTATTTCAGGGCTAGATTAGCCCTACTCTTAATATGGCCTGTCCACAATTTTCACTTAATTCCTCACGTGTCTCTATTCCGGCTCATCAGAACTGTCATTTTTTGTCACTGTGGAGCCTCTAAAATTTGTTCATCTCACATCCTCCTGGTAGTTGTTCTCTGCTAGATTTCGTGGAGTCTCATAATATGCATGTGAAATGTAGTATTCAGCTATAGACTCAAAGGGAGCCTCATACAAATTTTTACAATCTCTTTTCGCCCAGCAAAATCTAGAGTCTCGATACTTCTAAATTGCTATTTTTTTTTTTCACTCAGCAAAATCACTGTTATCTCTCTGGGCTCTGCATCCCCTGCCGTGGCTTGGAAATTGCTCCAGGCGGAGATCTGGGGTGAATTCAGGCCATGTCACAGCATGTCACAGACCAGGTGAAAGTCACCAATGACCTCTCTTTGCATTTATTTTTTATTTATTTATTTTTTCTCTTTGCATTTAGAGAAAAAAATCAGACTTCTAAAATAGCTGCATATTCAAATTAACCAGGGTGCTAGGATTTGAACTGGGCTGCATATGAGAATCAACTTGGGGACTTTACAAATTACCGAAGCCTGGGTCTCACCTCCAAAAATGGTTATTTAATTAGCATGGGCTGCAATCTGGACATCAAGAATTTTTTAAAGCTCCCCATATAATTGTAATGTATGACAAACATTAAAAATCATTTATGGGTGATTTTTTTAAAAAAGAATATAATGCCCCAGATATCTGAGAGATGGATGTCCTCCCAGAGGTTATGATTTAAGCAGGACTAACTGGAACCAGAAAATAGTCATCAGTATTTTCTTAAGTCTCCCAGGAGAGTCTGTGGCGACATCTAGGCTGACCACGGCCCACACCACCTTGCGCTTGGCTGTGTCTCCAGTCGCTGACCTGTTTGGAAGCATCTTTCGTTTCTCGGGGTTTTATCACCTCGCTGGTGATTTAATGTTAACATCACAGGACCTTATTTAACCTATCTGAAGAACAACTACATGGAGCCACGAGTCAGACAGCGGTCAGCTATATTATCCCTCGTGGCCAGGCTCACTACCAGCTCGTCTGACCTTGGCCCTGGTCCGAGCCCGGTTGCCTTTCCTGCGAAGGAGAGCGATACAGAGAGCACGCGAGTACCTTTCTAGCTAGTATTCTGCTCTCTGACCTGGATCCTTCAGTCAGGTAACGGGGACCAGGTTGATGTCCTGCTTTGCCCTTTACAAATGCTATAGTGTCAGCTCTTTTTATAAGAAGACACTTGGAAACAGAGACTATATTGGTCCCCATTTTTATTTATCTTCAAAAAATGGGAAAACAAATTCACGTATCCCAATTCTTATACTCAAAAGTACAATGTAGAAGGAGAAAAAAAATGTTAGTTGTATCTTTAGTTTCTATTAATTGAGAATATGTATTTTCTTAGTCATTCATTCAGGGAAAATCTTTTTTACAAATATAAAGCTGATTTCTTCATATAGATCCGTATATTTCACTTCCTTTTGTTGGCAAATAGATAGAACGGGCATCACTTTTCAGCCAGAAAGGAAGAACAGGTGTCGTGGGGACAAGGTTTAAGGACTGAGGAAGGACGCTGGAATCTACTGCTCGAAAAAGAACCCGCCCAGCCCGATCGACCACCCCAAAGACAATGGAAATCATCCCCTCCTGATAATTACTCCCAGAGCCCATGTTTGGGGATTTTAAATGCAAATAATCACCCTAATGGAAATCTTTTTTAAAAAAACATTAATTAATTAAATTTTTTATGGTGACATTGGTTAACGAAATCCAAGTTTCGGCTGTACGCTTTAACAGTAAGGCATATATATGTTTACACTGTGTTCACCTCCCATAGTTAGATTTCTTTCTGTCACCATATATTTGACTCCCTTTACCCTGTTTACCTCCCCCATCCTCTCTGGTAACCGCTAGTCTGTTGTCCACGTCCATGAATCTCTGTTCGTTTGTCCTGTTCACTTGTTGCTTTTAGGTTTATATCCCACATAATTAGTGATACCATGTGATTTTCAACTTTTTCTTTCTGGCTTATTTCGCTTAGCATGATTATCTCACGGTCCATCCATGTTGTCGCAAATGGCAGTATTTCATCTCTTATTATAGCTGAGTAATATTCCCCTGTATATATGCACCACAACATCTTCATCCAGTCATCTATCGTAAGACACTTCGGTTGCTTCCATGTCCTGCCACTGTGAATAATGCTGCTGTGGAAATCTGTAATTCCACATGGGTACTTGGCAGTGTGGGCGAACGCTGTGCTGGGGGGCACACGCAGACGCCTCTGGGGAAACCATGAGATCACAGAATACCCACGCTCAACGGACTTTCCAGAATGCCAGCTGCTGGCTTTCAGAAGAGAGTGTGGCCCTTGTTGGGAACTTGGCGACTCGAACAGAGATTCGAAATGAGACCAATGCACTGAGACTCCTGCCAAGTCTCCTACAAGTCAAACTACCCGTTTTTAATTTTTTCGTAATTATTACCACGTTTGCTTAATTTAATAAATGTTGCAATAGCGTCCAAAAATAATAACAGATGTAATGCTAAATGGAAGGGTGGGACAAAGAAAACCACATTGCTAAAACTAAAACAAAAAAATCTAAAAATTATTATTTTTTCACTTTGTCAAAAAACTGGTATACGGCTTTGACAAACATTATTTTCAAAAGCCATCACCTCCGTCTATGGCCATGCCACCCTGAACAAGCCCGATCCAGACTGATCTTGGAAGCTAAGCAGGGTCGGGCCTGGTTAGTCCTTGGATGGGAGACCACCTAGGAAGACCAGGTGCTGTAGGTAAAAAAAATAAAAAATAAGGGATGGTAAACTGACAAGGTCCTTGCAATCTGTGAGGTTAACCAAGGGTTGCCTCGCCTAAAAAAAAAAAAAAGCCATCTCAATGGTAACGTCATCAACGGTGCTACGTAAAATTACGACACAGCAAGAGCTCGTGGACTGTGGCCTCAAAACCAGTGGGAAAGCCCGTGTCGTGAGCTAAACCCCAGGCCTCCCATGTCTCCACTCTCATACTTCTCTGCCACTTTATATTTGAGGCGAATGAAGCCTTGGTTTGGAGTTTAGGGGAATTCACAGTTGGTTTCTACAGCTGCGTGTGCGTGCGTGCGTGTGTGTGTGTGTGTGTGCGCGCGCGTATGTGTGTCTTTAATGGGACGACAGCAAATTCTATGCACTCTAGTTATTTTCATAATATTTCAAGCAAGCGCCGTCACTTGGCTGCACAGACGCCACGCGTCCTGGGCCCCCACTCACCTCTCACGATCAGCTGGCTCTGGTGCTCCACAGCCGCGGCCTCGTTCCGGGCTATGCAGGTGTAGTTCCCATTGTGCATCAGGGACAGGTTGGAGATGCGCAAGGAGCTCGTGAAGTCAATGTTGTCAATGGTCACCCCCAGGCTCGCTGGGATCGGCCGGCCATCCTTCTGCCAGGTGATCGTGATGGGCAAGTCCCCTGAGACCACGACACATGGGATGAAGACCCGCTGTCCGATGGAGAATCTTGGAAACTCAAAAGGTTGGATAAAAGGTGGAACTGAAAGAAAAGGCGTTAAAAAAGTGATAGAGGCAGGACGATAATGAACCGCGCAAACGCCCCGCATCCGCGTCCCCTCAGCCCCTTCTCACGCCACTGCACGAGTCACCGCCGGAGCTCGTGACCGTGAGCCAGGAGAAGAGTTCAAGTCGTGCTCTATTATTTGAATTTTCTCATCATTGTCAATGAAAAGCATGGCTTGATTTGTACTTTAGCAAATAGGCTCATTGTCTTTTATTTCAATCAACTTTTTAAAAAGTTCAATCATCATTTTGGAATGAAAACATTCCAGACTCCGTTCTCTTAAGTATAAATTCTGTGAAAGAGAGCTTTGGGTTTGGTTTGTCCTCAGAAGCTTTAGAAAATGAGATTTCTTTCTTGCTTTTCTGTCATCAGCACGACAGCCGCTGGCCCCCTCCAGCCCGTCCCTGCCTTCGACCTGTTGAATAAAGATTACGAGTTTTTTGTTAGGTTTTTTTTGTTGTTTTTTGTTGTTGTTGTTGTTGTTTATATTTCAGGCGAATGAAGCCTCAAGTTTTTTTTGTTTTTTTTTTTGTTGTTTTTTTTTTTGGTCTTTTCTTTTTTTTTTTTTTACATCCAACATCCAACTAATAGCAAATGTTAATGAAAAGTAGGTATTTTATGTTAAGATAATCACATCTTTAATCCAAACCTCTCATTTTTACATGTTCTATGTATATGACCTTAAATTACAAAATCATTTGTGGCATTTCTGAGTCGTTGAGACAAGGTAATACCCTTCAGCCTGGCCAGCTGTGGACACAAACAAGCTCAGTCTGGAAAGTTCTCTCCTGACTTAATTTCCCTGATCAACTCCTGTTTTTCCATCTTGTCTTAGGACCATCTTTCCTCGGTAACTTCCTAGATGGCCTCATGGGACTTCGGCATCAGAAAGTGGTTTAAATGGAGCCAGAAGAGTCAAGTTTGAATCCTACTCGGTTACTTACTAGTTATGGGATTATGAGCAAGTTTTCAATGCACTTATTACCGGCCTCATGGGGTAGTTATTCACAGCCTCACTTCACAGATGGGGAAACTGAAACTCAGCCATGTTCTTTAGCTCCGTATCGTGGAACTAATTCACTGCAGAATGAGGGCTCAGATTTTGTCCATTTTTAAATTTTTTTTTTTTTGCAGGGGCTTGGAAATAACCAAGATTGCAAACTAAGATCAGTAAGCATGCAATAACCCAATATAAACCAGTTATTACACTAGGTGATTTTACAGAATGAAGTTATTTAACAGTAGAGTGGCCACAGAGTTTGTTCATTAAATCAATGGTAGGTTCATTGCAATTATGAACTTGGTGAAAATGCAAGGATCCAGCTGAGAAACATCTGAATAGAAACCATTCATTCATTCATTCATTCACTCAAGAAGTGCTTACTGAGCACGTGGTATGTGTTTGACAACACGGTACGTGCTAGGCATTTACAGCAGTGAACTTAAATCCCATCCCTGCCCAGTGCAGCTTTTGTGCATAGTCACAGGCAGTGGGTATCAGCAGAGTACAGCCATAGCTAGTCTATATTACTATTATTATTACCACTACTACTATATGCTTTCATAAGCAGTTGGGAGTTAGAACTCAGATTTGCAAACACAGCCTGAGTTAGAAGGACTAGTAAGCAGATGGCTCAAGTTAGGTCTCACCAGAGAAACAAACAAACAAACAAGCAAATAAAAACAGCGTAAGGCACTGGGAAACGCAATCAATGTCAAAATCACTGTAGAATCTCACTGGAAAGTTAGAGCTTTGGGTCTGCGATGAGTTGATCTGATGCTAAAAGAAAAAGATCTTGGGGTGAGGTGCTACTTGGTGCTGGCAGTGAAGGTCAAGTTGGATTACGCTGTGATTGTTCACAGCAGACATCAGGTGGGGACAGAGCCAAGCCGTAGCAGAGGTATGCGTATTTCTCTAAATCTTGTCCCAAGCGGCATAAATGTTTACTAATTGTGAAAATACTGTTAATGCTTAATAAACATCCATCTTAATAAAAATAACTATGGTTCCTTCTCTCTGGTCTCTCACACAGACACCTGGTTGCCACTTTACTCAGACACACCTGGGCACCCCTTGCTGGCGTGGTGCTCCTTATCCCAACTGCAGATCAGTTTTTGCAGTTAAGAACTTGGGAGCCAGGCTACCTGGGTGTAATTCCAGCCGTGCTACTCACTAAAGTTATCCACTCCCCCCCGTGCCTCGATTTCCTTCATTGTAAAACAAGGAGTGGAAAGAGAATGAGTCAGCACAGGCACCTGAATCAGGGTCTTAGCACTGGTTCTATTTCGTCAGTGTTTAAGATGAGAAAAAACAAATGAACACAAAACAATTAAGTTAAAAGATTTCCAACAGGGCAAGGGAAATAATTTGATTTCCTTTTACCAGTTATAGTTATAATAAGAAATATGTAAGGATTTACTCTCTATTTCCTAGATCAAAAAAGGTAAGACACGGCATGTTTTTGACCTAAGAAAACGATATGTAGAGCGTAAGCTGTCACTCTACCTGTTACGAGAATCTATTCTGACAGAAGAAGAAAGTGAGGGGACAGAGAACGGGTACACGAGCAGGAACAAAGGGAAGAAGCAGCTCTGAGAAGTCACAATTAAAAAACAAAAGGAAAACCCACGCGTTCCATACCCCCAACGTATCTGTAATTCACTGGGTCATAGAATCCTCAGGAATATAATTATAGCTTCAGAAGTAAACTTCAGAAACTTTAGCCATAAAGCTTCATTGCTGAAAATGCGGTGCCTCTAAATGCACTGAAAACACGCGTCAGAACGTCGATGTGCTCACGCGCATGCGTGTCGCTCAAAGGACAATCCCGCGTTTGGAGCTTCGTGCTGTAAACCGTTCCAACACTCCTCGTTATCTCATTTCTTGGTCTGAATCAGATGCTGAGAATTCGGGCGTGCTGATGAGGGCTCAGCGAGAAGCCACAGTTGGCGAGATAAAGGCAGCTAGAAACTTTGCCTAAATTATGAAGCGCAGATGTTAAGAACGCGAGGCACGCAGCAGTTGGGGAACATTTGGTGCTGGGGCCCTTAAGAGCCAGCTTTTTACAATTAAGACAAAATCACAGTACTTAATTAAGACTGAACACTAAGTTATACTTAATATGTTAAATGAAAACTAGATATAGTTAAAATATTTTAAAACGTACTTGCAAAAAACAAACCAACCCACCTAGTCAAAGAATTAAAATAAAAATTTTCATGATGAAAGGAGGAATTTAGAGGGAAAAGTCATTTTCCCAGATAGTGTCAAAATCAGGTTCGTTGCTTGTTGTTTTGTTCACATTACACGTAGATGCACTTTTTAAAATGCAAATTAAATCAAAAGACTTATTGGTCGATCATGTCATTTCTCACTGCGTTGTCTCCCTCACTTCAGCCATAAATCATAAGTCTGCTAAAAAAAATTGTTAAAGGATCCCAAATCTTTTATTTTCATTCATCAGATATAAAATTGGAGGCAAAACGTAAATCAAGTAATTCAAAAACGTCTTGTAATGATTTTGGTGAAGCTGAATCTTTTGTTGGAGACTTAATGCTTACTTTATCTGGTTTATTATATCAATTTTTAATTCTCTGAATCTTGACAGTGAAAGCTTATAATATAACAGGAGCAAAAATTCTAAATGTGACCTGCAACAGGTTTTGACATAACCCTCCTACACAAAGTATGCAAATATCTCCTAAATGTCACTTCTTACCAGGTCTGTTTATTTCATTCTTTATAATAGTGCAAGTTTCTTTCTCCATGGCAGTTCACAGCCATTAAATACATCCAAATGTTAATTTAGACTCATATTTTTTCGAAACCCTTAACAAGAACGCTAAAGCTAATATCTTCCTGTGTCTTGTCTTTCGAAAATTAATTATATATTCTTCTTCATAGGAGAAAATATAATTTTTTATTGCCCTTCCCCCAGAGAGGAAAATAACATATTGAAAGAAACATGGATGGGGTGTCAGTCAATCTTGAGCAGTTAGTAGTTTTCTTCATCCCGTTTTTATGATTCTATTTCTTCACGCATAAAATGGTGATAATAAAACAATTCGTGACACTGTGGGGGAAGAGCTTTAAACAACAGGACAGCAGAGAGTCCAGGTGGTGCATAGAAGTTGCTCAATGAGCATCATTCAATCTTTCTTCTTTGTAACTTTTTTATTGTTGTTGTTCCAAGGCTCGTAATTCACTGGGAAAAATCCGATACATTACACGGCCCTTGAGAAGCACCGAGGCTCTGCTTGTATCGCCATGTTCTATTTCCTCGATTCCACATTTTGTCCTCTCTTTTCTCGAGGTACTTTAGCCCCCTGGGCTGCCACTCAGTTCTCAGGGTGACAGCTCTTGGTCTTGGCTGCTCAACGTGTTGTCACAAAAAGGAGGGTTTCCTCTTTTTTTTTTTTTATTATGGCTGAATAGTACTCGTGTGTGTGTGTGTGTGTGTGTGTCTTGTGTGTGTGTGTGTGACATTTTCTTTATCCATCTATCCATCCATGGACTCTTGGATCGTTTCCATATCTTGGCTATTGTAAACAATGCTGCCATGATAATGGGCTGCAAATATCTTTTTGAGTTAGTGTTTTAATTTTCTTTGGATATATTCCCAGAAGTAGAATTGCTGGATCATATGGTAATTCTATTTTTAATGTTTTGAAAACTTCCGAACTTTCTTCCACTTGGCTGTACCAATTTACAATCCCACCAATGGGACACAAGGGTTCCCTTTTCTCCACATCCTCACCAACGCTTGTCATCTCTCGTCTTGTTAATAATGGCCATTCTAGTGGGCATAGGGAAATATCTCATTATGGTTTTAATTTGCATTTCCCCAATGACTGATGATATGGAGCATATTTTCATGTACCTGTTAGCCATTCATATACCTTCTCTGGAAAAATGTCTGTTTAGGTTATTTGCCCATTTTTTAATTGGATTATTTATTTGTTTATTTTTGATATTTAGTTGTATGGCGTCTTCATATTTTTTGGATGTTAATCTCTTATTGGATATGTAGTTTGTGATTTTTTTTTTCCATTCCATAGGTTGTCTTTTCACTTTGTTGACGGTGGTATTTCTTAATGAATGTCATTTTTCCTGTGTAAAATTATTTTTTTCGTGTGATTTAATAAAGATTCCAATATGGCTAATTAGGTATCAGGTTTTTTCAATTATTAGACCTGAATTACACAGTATTTGAATGGTAAATATGATTTGAAATCATTCCTAATTAAATGGACCAATAACACGTCCTCAGGAAAAATACATGTTGTTACTGTTTCTACTTCCTTATGGGTATTTATAAAATATACATAAGTGTTTTATAAGAGTTTATGAGAACAGAGACCCCATCGCAAAGGGAGGATGAGGATGGTGGGTCATTGATTTAAAAAAAATTCATACGATAAATTATAAAAGAGATTAAAATCCTTAAATAAGTAGGGCAGCAATTCGAGGGGAGACTGTGTGCCTCCAACTACCCCCAAACTAAGGGAAGTGTCACTGCCTGGGGCCTGGCCTGGCCTGGCCTCTGCCCCCTGATGGTCTCATCTCCACCCTGCATTCTAGATGTCAGCGCGACACCCTTGATCCCCTAATCGACAATTTCAACCTCAAACTCCTTCTCAAGCTTCACGTCTGCTTGTTCAGTTATCTGCTAATATCTTCGCCTTGATGTCCTGAAAGCATCTCAAATTCCAAACCAAACGTAGCACGTTCCTACTTAATCTAAATGCCATCTTCAATTCTCTATCTCTATCAGTGCTACCCAAATCTCCCAGACGCGAGAAGCTCGGAATAATAAAGTGCTCCCAGATGTTCATTTCTCTTTATCCTCAACCCCTCTCGGTGGGTCGGTATGTCTCGTCTATGCCACTTCTTTATATCACCTGTGTCAGGCTCCTTTTTCCCCAAACATACACCATCATTTTTTTATTAATTTTTTTTTTCAGTTGGGTCCTAACTGGTCTTTCTAATTTTTAAAAAATCTTTCTGCACTGCAATCCCTCTTATAAACCTCAATCAGATTAATCGTCCCCTAACACCGTGTGGGCATGGCCCCCTTCTGCAGTTACTTCACTGCCTTCAGCCTCCAGCAGGAGGGGTCATGTGCTACAAGAGCTAACGCCTGTCTCTGCCGACAGGCACTGCGTACACAGGCAGTAAGAGCCCTTGACGAGCTCTGAATGTGAGGGACCACACCTTGTCCTTATTTCTGTCCCCACCCCTGGTACCCGGGCCTGGTCCCACTCTCGCCCTCATCATCTTACAGAGTGACAACTCAATTGAGCTGTTACCTGCTTTGGGGACCTTTCAGGCTCCAGACCCCCTTTGAGAATCTATTGTTTCCTTAGAATCTCTGTCCTGACTCCAGACTTCCGTCTCACCTCGCCCCTAGAATCGGCTAGATGACCGTCTTTTCTGCTCCTAAGGCACCTCATGTGTCTTTCTTTCACGGTATTATGTTGAACTCTGCATTTTCCTTATTCACCTATGCCCTGCTCCCCCATAGTCACATGACATATTTTCCATTTCCCACCCCATTCTGATTCTCTCAACATTTGCTACCTCCTGCCATGTGTGATAGTTATTTGTCAGTAGGTCCTCCCACTGACCCCGACCTCTCATTGACAGTGACATCCTATTATTACTTATTTTCATTAACAGCAGATGCACAGATATTACCTGAATAAGAAAATCATAGGAATTAAAGAACTAAAGAGATCGAGTTAAAATTTGTTTTGACGACAAAGATAGAGTCCAACTATGCTACCATCACCCACTGTGATCAATTTCACTTCTTATTTGAAATGTTGAATTAACGTCATTATAGAAAGTAGGAGTGATTAAATGAAAAAAATAATTTTTCATTAAAGGTGTTGGAGATGCACATTTATAGCTGTTTTGCAATATGTAACTGGTGTACATGAAAACACATGGCCCAGATTCCATTTTAAGAAAGGACGTGTGCTCCAGATTCTGGGCGTGATGGCAGGTGGCATTCTTCAACTATGAGGTGACCACTTCGAAAACTGTCCGAGCTGCAGAGATTCACCTCACCAAAGACAGGCTCTTTCTGGGGGTTGCTGATATACAATGA
>NW_024355205.1:36498985-36532036 GCF_902729225.1 Pteropus medius
CATGTTGCATTTATTCATTTTGAATTATGACCAGAGGAGAAGTATCACGTGTGGTGAGTTCTCTTTCAATAAGACCCCTCTGTACATGGTTATCAGTATCTCCCTGTCCTTCTGCAGAACAGACAAGGGATAACGGGAGCAAGGAAAAAATTGTTTGAAAGCTTTGTTTTAAGATCGTGGCTCATTACCTAAAAAAGCCTGTTTGTTTTTACTCATTTAGCTGTCCCCAGTTCAGCCAGTGTCCGGAACGGAAAACTTGTCCTTATCTTTAATACAGTTTATGCATATGCACAAGTTCAGTACGTACATGTCGAACAGAACCAAAATGAGAAAGAAATCAGTCCTAATATTGGAATTAGAACTCAAGAAATCTCCAAAGGCTCAACTCAGAAATATAAGAAAGCGTAGCAAAGAGAAACACGCATACGTATAAATACTCGAGCCCACACACAGCCACTGTATACACTGGATAAAGTGTTCCCAGCAGATGAGGCCTGAAGCATATGGTTCAAACGCTGACTACCAGATAACAGAGGAGCACAGCTCATGTAAAACAGCGTAACTTTGGAATAAATCAGGAATAAGAGTATCTAACTCTTCTACAGCGATTTTTAAACAAGGTATTTTGGACTGCCAGAGAACTGTAGAACCATAGATATGACAACATAAGTAGAAAGGTAAAAAAAAAAAAAAAATCCCCCCCAAATTGTTTAAAATTACCAGTTAAGTCCATGAGAGAAAATACAACTAAAACATTTTAGGGAAAAAAATCCTTAAGGTATAATGTAGAATTATAAGGAAGAGAAACAGGAATTGTTATTTCATCAGCTGGAATGATGCAAATTAGACGTCAGCTGGAATGATGTTATTTTCGTCAGCTGGAATGATGCAAATTAGACGTAAAGAAGGAAAAAGACAAACTGCCTGGAACATGGGGATGCAAAACACTAACTCTGAAAAGCAGGGTGGCATCGCCTTCCAAAGCGCTTTCAAGAGAAGTGGGTCACCTGTGCCATCGGCAACCTGACGCCGGCCGTGGGACATGGTGGAGGGGACTGGGTGGTTTCTGGAGGTGATTCTAGTTTTTAGTCACAGGAGATGTTTCTTAGGATTTTTTTTTTAATGGGAGGTGCTTTATATCTACAATCATATTAAGTTGAAATAAATAGTTTCTTTAACTTTAAAAATGATGAACAACTTTAGAATCCATGAGAATTTCTGATTTTAATAATAAGAGTCACCTTGGACTTAGAGGAATGGCAGGTTACTTTCCCCCTAATTGAGAGCGAGAACATGTTTACACAGAAGACTCGGGAATAAAACAGAGTAGTTTTCTGATTCACCCGAACTAAACTGCATCTCCTATATTTGAAGAAAAGCCATTTGAACCATCTTGGCATCCAAGAAATGAAACAGAGCTCATGTTTTACTAATCCAGGTGGAAAAAGACTCATTCAGATGGGTTGCTATTGTATTATTTTTGTTTATATGAACTATTGATGGAGCCATGTGACTCTAAGCAGAAGGGATGACAGCTAGGCTAAATGACAGAGATAACCAAGATTCATAAAATTACTGCCATTCGCTTTAAAACTTTAGCTTTTCTTTTTTTTTGCCATTATCTTTTTTTATAAGGATTTTTAGTAAGAGCAGTTTATTTACTTGAGGAGTCCTTTCTATGACCTTGGCTCAGAAAAGGTCATTCTTCTTTAGAAGCTTGGTTATTAATCATAACTAACTCAAAGTGGCTGCATTTTGAGCAACATGATGTAACATGTTGTGGGGAAGACAAGAATTTAAATAGGTAGTTTTATTTCAAAAAAGCTATGTCAAGTAAAGTATTTTAACGAATCTCAGGGCACTGAATGAGTCATAAGATGAAGGAACAATACTGCGAAATACCTGAAAACAGACCAATGATCTATTTGTCCCTCCGTATTCCATCCTCACGAGATTCACACCAGCAGAAATCTGCAAAATTAATCCCACAGGCCTGCTCTCCTCTCTCAGGCCAGCTGTGCGTCCCCGTCCAAGTCTCTTCAATTCTCTCCATCTCGGTGTCTTCGTGAGGATTCAGATAAGATGGCTTTCAGCATTGACGTGATTGATTCTCTGACTGAAAGGTATAGAGTGAAACCTTCCAGATATTTTCATCGCTTGTAGACAACTTGAAAAGCCCCAGGTATTTTGTTCCCATGGCTAGATCGACACACATAGCAAGCAACTGGTTTTTCTTAAATAAACTAACAAATTCTTTGACTGAAGTGAACAGTTAGGACAAGGAAGTTCATAGAGATCTGACTGCAGCATATTCATGATCATTTAATGTAAACAGAGCTTATCATAAACCCAATTATCAGTATTCGAGTGAGTCTATCTAGTACAAAATAAAGAAGAACAGGAAACGTACAGTGAATGGAACACATGAAGCCCCTGATTTAAATAAAATCTAAAATTACTAAAATGACTTCCGATACAAAGTTATTAAACTAACTCTTGACATCAACTTAATGAAAATAAACATGTATGTTTTAACCATGCATCAAAAGTCACACACACAGGATTAAAAATTTGATTCAAAATGATATAATTGTATTAACCAATGTTACCCCAATAAACTTAATAAAAAAATAATAATAAATAAAAATTGGATTCAAACAACATCATAAAACAAAAGCTACAGAAAAGCAAGCGTTCAAGAAATGGAAAAAGACCTACCAGAGAAATGTGCAGCAAAGAAGGTAAGAATAATTTTTAAATCATATAGGAGATAATTCAAGACCCAAAATTCAGATATTATAGCAGAAAATGGCTAAATCAACAATTGTATTCGGTACTATTAACACCCAGTTTAATCATCGACCAATGAAGCAATCTTTAAAAGCTAGAGATGAGACACGATTCAATTATTAAATATAACTGGATGTGTATGG
The DNA here is from genome assembly GCF_902729225.1 of Pteropus medius. NCBI lineage: Eukaryota > Metazoa > Chordata > Mammalia > Chiroptera > Pteropodidae > Pteropus > Pteropus medius. Next base: position 36,501,919 of record NW_024355205.1, read on the forward strand.
AAAATTTATGCCCAACACAATACAAGGAAAAGGAACATTTTAAAAAATGAAACATCCATAGGAAAAGGTTCAATACATTTCAAAGAACTGAAAGTGCCTGTGACCACACCGCCATAATATCTTGGTATACGGATAAGACAGGAACGCGTGGGTCACTCAATGAACGGGATCAGGAAAACCGACTCACTGCATAGAGAAAGAAGAAACTGGACACCCACTCTCACTGTACCTACAACCCTCGGCGTAGCCCGAAGACGTCAGTGCTGGCAGTGGAAATACAAACATAGAGGGGACGTGGAGAAGCAAGCAGGAGTCCATCTTCCACGAGCTCAGCGACTTCTTAACCAAGAGCCCAGTGAAGACCATCAGAGACCAAGTTAAGAGACAAGAGACCGTCTGGGAAAAGAAACCTACCACTTAGAGAAAGCCATTCGAGGTATCTTTTTCTAAAAACAATTTAATAATAAGTCTCCTTGAAGAAAGGCTCCAGCTTCGTTTTCTAGCATGAAAGAGGGATGATAAGACATCCGTCCATCGCCCTGCAGGACGAGCCTGCAGGAAGGAGGGGGTGCAGGCTGAGCCAGGAGCTCGCCTCTGACCTCCTCGTGAGAAGGCGAGCATGTGTCCTCTGCGACGCGGGACAGTGCGACTCCTCTGCTCTCCTGGGGGAGGACAGCCGCATGGTGCACGGAAACCCAGGCGCTTCTTCAGGCGTTTAGGAAGGACGGAGAGTGAATGTTCCTCACTTCGTCAGCCTCTTTTTTCACATGGGGACATTAAATGAACATAGAGAATGTAAATTCCCAGTGGAAATCATAACTCGCCACGAAGGGATCACGCACTTAATGCATCGCCTCTATGTTCCCCTACGAGATCTGTGTCCTCCCACATTATTTATAATGGAAACTATACACTCCCTAACCAGTCATTGAAAATCAATTTAAAAATTGTGCAAATGACTAAAAATTATGGCCACATAAGACCCCAGTAGACAGGACCCTAAAATAAGCATTGTTCAACTCTATGAGGCAACTAGATGAGAAAAATAACCTTGAAATGCCACGTTCTCTACAAACGATCTCGTAAATGACCCCAGAAGCTAGGGCGAATGAGAGTGGCAGAAAGTGAAAGCGACGGAGAGGACAGACTCTTCGTCCCCGGCAGAGTCGGGTTTGGAGCCTGGCGGAAGATGCTGCTGCGCTGGCTAGGACAGCAAATGAACAGACGCCAGAGAGTGGGAGCAGGTGACACAGCCAAGGTCGCTTCCGCGCCCAGAGCTGTACCCCTGCTGGGCCGAATGACATCAGCTGTCGGGAGCCGTTGGAGGATGATGTCACGAGAAGGTGCCATTCCTGGCCACTCGAGAAGCAGTGAGCAGAGAGCAACACGTTAGATTGGTGTTCATTTCCCTAACGGCACGCACGGCGACACTGCAAGAATGCCATGGTGACAGATGAGATGGATCACATGCTCGAAAGCTGCAGCGGAGGCAGAATTTTTACGTCAAATCGTGCAGAACCTTGTCCCTGTTAGGCTACAGGACACAAAGGCTCACTACCTCCCGAGTGGGAAATACCGCCAAGGACACTGAATTCCTCCCATCGGAGCAGGACCCGATACGGATCGATCTTAAATTAGAATGAGAAAGTGCTACAAATCTAAAACGGAAATAAAACAGGAAAGGGCTAGTGTTTGCAGTCGCTTTCACTGCATTCCTGGCATCAGACCTTCACCTCGTTACCGGCAAACATTAATTTAAAAAACCCATAAAATATAATTCCGAAAGCTTGATTCCTCTTAGACATTCTTGCCCACTCTCAAATTCATATCCCATGGTCTGAAACCAGATGATGGTCCATAACACCTTACACCAAACCTCACCCTTCCTGAATCTTCCCAAGTCGCTAATATTTTAAGTTCCTAGCTCAGCCTCTCCAGCATTTCAGACCAGAATTTCTGGGGTTTTTACTCATCCTCACTTACCAAATCCATTGTTTCCTTTTCATCCCTCCAATTGCACCACTTTTTTTCTCTTTTCTCTCTTTCTCTCAAATTAGGGCCTCAATATCTCATGTTTTACTTTTAAAACAGTCTCCTTGCTTTGCTTTTTAAAAAGCTTTCTTCTTGGGTTCTTCGCCGTCATGTCTCCTCACTTTAGCCCTGGCTCCCCAGCGTGATGTGAATTACTTTTCTAAAACACACCACGGGTTTGCGCTGGAAACCAAAGGTGTGTGTTTGAGATTTGAATATGTTACTGGACAACTTTGAGCAAATCTCCTCATCTTTCTTATTCTGCTTCTCTGGTTATGTTTTTATCTACGTTACAGAGTCACCGTGAGTATTAATTAAGGTTACACATGTGAAAGTGTTTTGTAAACTATGAAGTTTAATATAAATATGAATCGGTGACATTTTTATCTAGCAGCCAATTAACTTTCCTGGCAGTGTTGGTCCCTAGAAATTAGAACACTCAATTAGTCACCGTTCAAGTTCAATGTGGCACCTAAAATGAGAAAGAAAAATCTTTGAAATGTGTTAAATATAACTCTGCTTGTTAAATTGAAATTAAGTAAAAGGATTTTGACTTTTATTACTCCCTACAAGTTTGAAGGCAGCAAAATTGTGCTTCTGATTAGTTAATATGTTTCAGAACTGCTTAAGTTTTGGATGTTATCAATAATTAGCATGTTATTTATATCAATCTCCGGGTCTTATTCAAAATTTCCAAGCAATGCTATAAAATAAGCAAAGGGCCATGACTATTACCAAAAAAGGCATGACTGGAAAATAGTATTGTTTCCATATGTCAACACACACACACGCACGCATGCACGCGCGCGCGCTCCATTCGGTGTTAAAGATGAACCTTCTGGAAACAACGTAAAAATCGTTTGGTCGTGGTTCGCAGTGTCACTGACGGAAATGAACGGGCCAGCTTCCTGAGGCAGCCAACGTTCGAGGCCTCGCACTCGCTTTTCTAAGACGCTCTGAATAGACATCTCTGTGTAGTCTCATGGGACCCGTAATGGAGCTGTAGTCACACAAATAAAGCAAGACAGACTGGACCCAATGCGGCTCCACAGGCAGAGCCCAAATCTGTCTTTTCCCATAATTCAGTGGATCCTTTATCTTTCCTCTTATCGGAATCCCTGTTGGAATCCCAAACTGCAAAGATTATTTTTTTTAAAAAAGCTTTGATGAACTACAATTTTGACTGCTGGAGTGTGATTAAACATATTTATTTCATTTCAAAACACTTTAAAATTGCAATTTAAGTGTTCAGAAGTCAATTTGGTAACAGGCTTTCTAACGACGTCTGAGTAAAGCCTAAAATCATTAATGGCGTGAAACTATGATGATACCTGAAAAGCTAGAAGTCATCTTAAGCAAGAAATGCAAGAGGTATCTTAAACTGAATTGCTAGGGCACACTGCATGAGACTATGATGGAGAGATGCCCCAAGCTGACACAAGAAACCAGAATTTTCTATTTTCCATCTGGGAAGTCCTGCACAGGTGTACATGGTGAGAGCATCCATGTACACCTGTGCAGGATTTCCCAGGCTGCAATTCTTTTTAGTATCTACAGTTTGAACAATTGCTCTAATCAAGACGATTTAAAGAGATAAATGCAAATTTCAAGCAGTCTTTGCTTATATTTTTGTCCGACTTTCTCTACAGGTACTTGGCAAACAGATTTTAATGTGAGTCTGACTAAGGGAGCGATAAGTTTATCTCCATGAAGTTAAAATCTGGAGTGAGTTACACAAAGTCCCCGATGGTCCCCACTAGACTGGTGGCCGTGCACACCATCTCCTCCCGACGTCTCCAAGTCTGCAGCCCCGATGCCTACATTTCCCTCCCCCATGTGTCCCACTTCCCATCGGATGGGTCCACTGTTTGTCTAACGCGTATTCCAACCCACATGTATCGAAAACTGGACTTCGGGTTTCCGCCCTTGAACTGCGTTCTGGCATCTTCTTCCAACTTCGTTGGTGGCAGTGCTGTCTCTTCCATCGCTCGGGCCGAAATTTCAGAGTCATGCCTTCATCTTTTTCGCTCTGTCACCCACACCCAGTCCAGGAGGCAATCCTGCTGAACAGGCCTTAGCAACACGCCAGTGTCTGCTTCCCTTGCCGCCTATGCTGCTACCCCCGCCGACCCTGTTCACGCCCCTTCACCTCTCACCCGGGTTAGCCTTCTAACAGATCACCCTGCTGTTCCTTCGTGCCCTTAATGCGAGTCTCAACACACGAGTCAGAAATCTCATTTTAAAACCTCAGTCGGGCCATGTGACTTCGGTTTAAATGTGCCACTGTGTGTGTGTGTGTTTTCTTTGACTCTTCAAAGAATGGCTACCTAACAGCTATCCTTCTTCAGTCTTGTGTAGGTGGCAGGTGTTTTTCTTGAAAGGAAAGAAATGAGCCTGTCACTCCTATGATCATACTGGACTGGATTGTGAGTAATAAAATTCAAACTTTAAAGCAAAAAATAGAATTTTAGAAAATCCATATCTGCTACCATGAGCTTGACAGCTTCCAAATACTTAAAGACCTTCCTAGTGAGATCAGGGCGATATTTTGATGTTGTATAATGAGTTGTGTCAACATTTGGAGAGTCTGTACAACTCGATGAACCAATCATTTCCAAATGACCAACTCGTCATGCTATAAAACCGTGGGTGGGTAAAGCATTCCTTCAGAGGGCATGACAGGCCAATCACGTTAAGAGAGCAGAGAACCAAAAACTCCTTGATACAGTTTCTAGTTCTCCATTGCAGCGAATCTTTAAGATACCGTCACGTGTTAATTCATAGTACCGAATGTTATAATTTTTTTCCTGGTTTCTGCATTCGTCTTATTTGGTTGCTGTTTGTCTCTCCTGATTGGAAGGACAGTTCCAAGAGAAAAAGAGATGCTGTCTACCTTCTTCATTGTTTTCCTCAGTGTGTGGAGTAATTTCTGGCACAGAAAAAACGTCCCACAAGTAACTGCTGAAGAAATAAATACGGCCACAAAATAAACCTTCACGCAGCTATGCCCAGTCGGGTTTACCAAGAATTTGTAAGGGTGTGAAAAATTCTTAAGGTATGTGATGATTCAAAAGAGATTCAAGATTATTTATGTACAGGTGTATCTAATATGTAATACATAATACATGTTATATAACGTATCATACATAATGTATTACATATTGTGTGTATGTACTTACAGGTGATCCTAAAATGGTAAACTAACAGGGTTTGTGAGAAAATTAGTTTGGGGAAGTTATACAACGTCGTCGTAACCAGGATACCAAGAGACGATTATTGGTACCTAGGAAGATAACGTGGGCAGCTCAGGCAGGGAGCTTGGTGAGCAGGAGGCTGCGTCCACAGAATTTTGAAATTTTTTCGTAACATACGAGAGCTATTTTCATGACCTACTTCATGTAGATTACTTGCATAATTAAAATTTTTGTCTTATGTTCGGCTGAGGAAACTGAATCAGGGAATGAAAGAACTAGATTCCCCTAAGGGTCCGCCGCTATGGAGCTGTGTGTCCTTCGGTGGCTCCTGTCACTTTATTCGTCTTTACCAATAAAGAGGTTTGCGTTGAGTTGCATGATCTTCAAAGTTCATGCTGATGGTTAGAGCCCACGAGAGTCCGAGTCATGATGTCGCGATGTAAAGAATAATTGAAAAGGCAGGACATTGATCTGTGAGGTCCTCTAGTGCTATAATTTCTACGTTACTGCTTCGACCTACTCATCTACTCAAGATGAGAAGTTTGCTTGCAATCTTCTCTCTTCTAGCTGGATTCTAAAAGAACTCACGTTTAGAAGTTTTTTTAAAAAAGAAAGATCCGTGTCTTAAAATTATGTGTCAAATGACCAGATAAACAAGCCAAGGACGTGTGTTCTTTTTTCTATGTTAATATTGACGCGTGCCCTCTGGAACACCAAGCCAAAAATTCACACGCAAAGAAAGCCATAGCGACCACAGGTCATGTGAAGATGCAGCGGCGAAGGGAATAGAACACCTAGTGCACACAATCACCTCTCGGTCTCTTTGAATGAAGAATAATAATGTCTTGTTGTAAACATGCAGATTCACAAATTCTCCCGATCCTAACCATTGGCGCGGTGGCCCGACTGAACTAGGTGATGGTGAGCCGTGTGGGGACAGCGAGGGGCACGGCCTTACCTTTAACCGTCACGTGGACACTCTGGCTGGTGGAGAGCTGTGGCTGGACCAGGACGTTGCATGTGTACTCTCCCTCGTCAACTTCCTTTTGCACGTCGGAGAGTTTTAGAGTTCCATTGTTCTCAAACGCCACTTGGCGGTGGTTAAAAGGAAGCAGGTTCGAGTTTTTGTACCACTTGATGGAGTAATACGGATAGCCGATGACACGGCAGTGAACGTACGTGTCCCGTCCTGCTATCGCCGTGATGTTTTTCATTGGTCGAATGCTTGCGGGCCCTGGAGAGACACAAAGAAACTCTTGAAAATAATTTAAGGGTATATCTTACGCGCAGAAACAGGCACACTTTTCTGTATGTTAAAAACGTAGATTATTTTCATGTAAGAACATCATTTTCCATTAAATGAATTTTCTGCATTTGGCATTTTCTCTAAGTTTTTTTTTATCCTTTTCCTTTTATGACTTAGAATTGAACCAGATGAGTGTTAAATACTTTAATTATCGACTTCTATTAAATGCTTCGAATTATAGGACAAAACACAAGTTCAGCAATGAAAAAGAACCAGTCTACACTGCACGAGCATGCTCTCTGTGTGAAAACAGTGGCAGCCATTCAATTGTTTCACTCTCTCTACAGAATAGACGATGAAGATGGAGGTTATGCCACGGCACACTATGAATGTCAAGTTAAAAGACCACGCCCGTGAGGGATCCCCACGAATGCAGCGGAGCAGAAGAGGAGGAGGGAAGGGCATGCAGAGCGTGTACCCGGACAGGAGGATCAAGGGGACAGAGCTAAGAGTGAGACCGGAGGACAAGCTGACTGTCGAAACCGAAATGCCCTCTCCGACGTCGTCCCGGACGGCGACGTTCCCGAGTAGAAGGGAGGGGTGGGAAATGGGGAGCACGGTCGATCCGTCTCAGCATTCCAAGAGCCGGCTCGGCGCATGCAGACACCTTCTTCTCTACTACAATGACTTATGTGTGTTTTTTCGAGGAGCTGATTTGACAAGCACCTCTTACGTTTATTCGAGCCTGGTACGGGACGACGCCGGCCGAGTTGTTGGCGGTGCAGCGGTACACGCCCCCGTCGCGGACCTGAGCGCTGGAGATGTTCAGGTAGCTGACCACATTCCCCTCCGACGTGATCATCTGGCTGATGCGGTGACTGCCGCCCTTGAGAATTGGGTCGTCGTCCAGGGTCCACGTGATCGTGGGCAACGGGGTCCCCTTCACGTTGCACATGAGGGAAACCGGTTCTGCTGGGCTCACCACTTTTTCACTAAAGGCAGAAATGATTTTGGGAGTTCCATCTGCAGGAAGACAAACGTGGAAGGAAGTGGCATGTACGAATAATTTTATGACTCCCAAGTGCGTTTATCTAATAATTACGAGGTAGATGTAGCGCTTGTTGACACCACAAAAAAGTCTGGTTTTATCGATACAGCTAAATTCCAGTCAGAACAAGATTTCATTTTCAAAATAGGTAAACACAGCATTGGCAAGCCTAGATAAACGACTTATGTATTTCCTGACGTCATAGCAAGAAGAATGATGATACAACCCAGATATTCATGGTCAACGTCAGCTCCCAAGAAGTCTACAATTCAATGTCTGGTCATCCCATGCAAAGTTATATATGCAGAGGAAAGCCACACCTGCAAATGGTCACTTTAGCTTGCCACTTCTCTCCAAACTAGGGACTAGGGACTGCTTACAGGGAATTATTTAGAGGAGTAAATAAAAGAGACTGGTCACCTCATGTTCATTGGCTCTTAAAAAATCATCTTTTATAGTTCTCTTGACAAATAATAAGTGCACGTAAATAAGTGCACGTAAAAATTCATGAAGGCACTGGGAAGGAGTAGAAGCTGGATGAAGTTTGACCCTTTAGGTTTGTATTAAATATCTCTATGAGCGAGGTGGCCATGTAACTTATCATCAAACCTGTGATGCTTTGGAGAATGAAATGGGCACTAGAAACAATTATGCAGGGAGAAGAGGCACAACTGAGACTGGCCAAGGCAAATTAGGAGCTTACTCTCAGGGGGGGTTTCTCTGGGGATTCCCCATATTTTCAACAAAGACCAAGTTTTCAAATTCCATTATTTTTCTACCATATACATGGACTATTTCCCTCATACTGTACAGTAGTAATCACAAATGCATGTTTCTCTTTTTTAAATATGGTTATTTATGAAAAAAGAGATAGAATGCATATTAAAGATAAACATCTGAAAGTCAGAAGAAGAAAAAGTTACCAAAAGGCTTACGAGCCCCAGGCATATAAAGTGACATTGTGACGCATTTTTTCTAGGTGTAAGTGGGTTGTTTTGACATAATTGTGATCACATGAAACAAGATTTCTGAGTCTGGTAACAAAACTTGCTAGAGGTGATTTTTTTTTTTTACTTGTGCTTATTTTAGGGGTTATCCATAATGAAAGATGATAATTAACAGATATTATGTTTTATTTTTTTAATTTTGAAAGATATGGATTCATTGTTGAAAATTTTGAAAGTATAAGTAAAAAAAAAAAATGCAGGAAACAAAACTGAAGGTAGCTTGTAATTTTGCCCTAGAAAGGTAACTCTAAACTCTCGCAAATACTCCCAAAGGAACCCCAAAACCCTGAAGCTCATTTCTGCGGCCAGCCGTGTAGGGTCCTCCCTGTCGGGGGAGCTGTGCTGGGGTGCTTCCCTACAGCTAGCTCTCCACCATGTTTTCATTTGCAAATCCCTGAATCTTAACTTCTTTCCAAGTCATGTTTTGGGTGGCTGGATAAGGCCCTCAGGTCTGTTTTTTTCCCAGAAGCATTCATACATAGCATATTTCAGTATTCTGGGATTGCAAATATCACTATCAAAATGAAAAAATTTTTCATGATTTTAAAGTGAAGAACCTGCTTTTTGCCCCTTTAACACTGCAGACAGCGCTTCCACAGGCTCTGCATTGGATTTCCTGAGAAGTTAGCTGTCACCATGTTTGCCACTCTTTGTACCTAACCAGCCCGTGACGCTCGGGAATGTTGGCTTTACTTTATTTGACCTGACGATTCAACATTTTTCAGGATGTGTTTAGTTATAGATTTCTTTACACTAAGTGCTTTTACACTAAGCACTGAAACCTCAAGTCTTTTCAAATCTGTTTAGAAAACTTTTTTTCATACTTTTTTTACTAGATAAAAGTTTACAGACAGTGAAATGTACAGATCTTAAGTGTACAGACGGAATATATACACCTGTGCTAAATATATGCACCTGCATAACCACAAAAACAATCGAGGTATCAAACGCTTCCATCGTCCCTAACGTCGCCAGGTCTCATAGGCGATCCCAGCTCTGATTACTATCGCCGTCTATTACTTTGGCCTGCTCTTGACCTTCCAATCGATGTAACCATAGCGTGCCTTCTCTCTCTACAGGCAGATGTTCCGTCACGACCACAGTACAGTCAGCGAAGTTAGAAACTGGGAGTGGCACAGTACTCTAATCTAGTAGGCGGTTCATGCCGAAGTCTGTGGATCCACCAGGAATGTTTCTCCTAGCTACTTTTGCCCAGTCCAATTGGTGTCATACATTATATTTATTTGTCATGTCTCCCTAATCTGGAACATTCTTTGATCTCTTTTGTGTGTCCTGACTTTGACATTTTTGAAGAGTTACTTTGTAGCCAGTTGCTCAAACTCAGTTCATTTGACATTTGCTCATGATTAGATGCAGGTTATATATGTTTGGCAAATACCATGGCAACGATGTTGTTTTCATGTGCTTATTGGCCATTTATATGTTTCCTTGTGAAACGTCTGCTCAAATCTTCTGTGTATTTTTATGTTGCACTGTTTGCCTTTGTTGTTGATTTATAGGAGTTCTTTATGTGTAATGACCACATGTACACACACATATACACAAGTCAATACAAGCCTGCTGGTAATATATGTGTCTGATACAATGGCCAGATATATGTGTCAGATATCTTATGTAAGTCACGTATAATGCTTGTCAGGCATGTACACACATATCTATATATTATATATAAATGTGTGTTTGTGTGTAAAATATTTTTCCCACTACACACTTGCCTTTTCATTTTTATATGTATACTTATTTCATGTATATATTTATATATATTAACAAGAACATGTATGTGTGCACTTACATATGTATACATAATTTTAATCACAGCTACTAAAAGTTAAAATTGTAGTACCTCATGTGAAATGTAAAAAACTTACAACTCTGTGCTATCATATTTGTTGTAAACTCTATAATACAGTGTTGTAAATTTACAATTTCGTAACTTGTCTATTGTTTAAAGTAATTAAAGGAAGAAAACAATTTTGCTAAATGTTTACTAACATATTAACCATTTCTCATGTCGTTTATTCCTGGAGTTCTGACTTCCCACTTTAGGACATTTCTTTCGTGCCGAATGAGGTCATTTACCACTTCTTAACGTGCAGTTCTTCTGGCACCGCATTTCTTGAGCTTATATTTATTGAAAATATAAATATCTTCATTTCGCCTTAATTTTTAGAGACTGTTTTTGAGAGATGTGGAAGTCTAGATTGACAGGGTGTTTTTTTTAAAACCCTTTTCAACATTTTAAAGATGTTGCTCAATCGTCTTTTGTTTTCCAAAATATCTGACGAGAAGTCGTTATTTACTCTTCTTGGAGTCTACTGAGTTTCTTGAATCTGTAACTTTATTTTTTATATCAGACTCTGAAAAATTATGGCCATCATTTCTTCAAATATTTGTCTTCCCCATTCGCTGTCTCCTATTTTTCTGGGTCTCCAATTACATGTGTATAGGGACATCTGATAAATGCCCACACGGTAGGGAGACTGTTAGTTTTCTTTGTAGTCTTCCTTCTCTCTGCGCTTTTCTATTTTATTTTTAATTTTAATTTTGATTTTATTTTTTATTTTAATCTAACTTCAAGTTCACTTATCCTTCCTCCTTCCCTCTTCAATCTTCCATTAAAACCAATACAGTGAGCTTTTTCATTCTTATTGGTTCCTTCTTATAGCTTCCATTTCCCTGCTGGTCTTTCCCATATGTTCATTCATTATGCCTGAATTTTCCTTTAACTTACTGAACATATTTTAAATAGCAGCTTTAAAGCCCTTGCCTGCTAATTGTAATGTCTGGATCCTCTCGGGATCTGTTTTTATTGCCTACTTTGTCTTTTGACTTTTGGTCATGGTGTCTATAAAGAACACACACACACACACACACACACACACATACATACATATCTGTCTGTTTAATCGTCTCTATCTATCTATCTATCTATCTATCTATATCTATCTATCTATCATCATCCATCCATCCATCCATCCATCCATCCATCCATCCATCCATCCATCATCTATCATCTATCTATCTATCTATCTATCTATCTATCTATCTATCTATCACGGTATCGTTATTTTTATGGTATTTTTAGTCTAGTTATTTTTATGGTATACCTGGATTCTCCTTCACATTTTTGCAGTTCAGGTGTCAACCAAGTTTTGCAAAAAAAGCTTCTTTTCAGATTTCAAGACTCACTACTGTTATTTCCTTCTTCCCGGAATCTCCACTCACTGCCTTCAAGTTGTAGGTGATGTGACAGTGCAGACCTGCCCTTCTACACCTCAATCCCTTAAGACTTTAGTTTTCTCCTTTTCTTCTTAATTTCTGGTTTTCTATCCTCCTACCCTACGAGGACTGAAGAACGTCCTCGGGGGCAATGTGGTATCAATGTAGATATCATCTAATCTTTTCCCCTTCTTTCAAAGGCCAACCCTTTTCTGCCTACTTTTGGGTGACGCTTTAGTATCTGTATATAGTTTTGTTTTACCCAAATTTCATAATTTTTATCTTCTTGCAGATCAGTCTTATATATGCTATTCTGTCATTTCCAGAAATAGGACCTGCTCTCATTCCTTCCTACTATTCCATTTTCTAGTTATTCTGGGTTGATCTTGAACCTATAATTATTAGATTTCCAGTTTCTTTAGACTTCCATTCCAATTTCTTTGGCCTCATAGGAAACATTCCTCGATTCTACATTATATTAGTGGCCATTCTCAGTGCACGGTATCGTGCATTTTGCAATTTATGTTAATCCATAGCTATATCAGTGGGCATACAAGGAGGTTATATCCGAGGCCACTAGTTAGACACCCTTTGAAAGCAGATCCGAGATGTGTATTTGTAATTTCATTTCTGCTCTCTTTTGCTACATTAGCACTGTCATCTCTCAGAAGAGAAAAAATAAAGTGAAGCTTCTTGTCCTGAATGGAAGCTGACACGCGGCAAACACATCCGTGAGTATGCTCCATGCGCTCCTCTACCCCGCCCCCGCCCCTTTTTTTTTTATTTAAGTGACAGGCTTTTTTGGAGATGAAAGCGGACATTAATTTCCCAGTGAGACCTGAGTGTCTTTGAAATCTTTCTCGCTGTCACTCTCTGATAACCTGAACTCTTTCGACATCATTATGGATTATCAATATGCTCTTTAGGTTTTCTTAGTCACGCGAGATGGTTGCCACGGTAACTAGGCCTAGAAAGGTAATCTCTCCCTTTTCTACAAAGAATCTAAAAATAATGACTCTGTAAGGACTACAGTGCATCATCATTAACAAACCAGTACGAACTGATTACTTTCTGCACTTAATTATGTGGAACATGGTGTCAGACATTTAATATGAGTATCAGGCTCTCACTAAGTTCACCTCTGCTTTAAAAAACTCATTGTCTACAAATAAATGCTTGAATCAAAATAAGAATGTCATTCCAAGCCTATTTCTTCTTAAAAATTGGCAAAAGTTAAAAAGTAATAATAGAAATATCCTCTAAGCACCGAGATAAATTTAAACTTATTTTCATATATAAATAGATTTTATTTTTATTTCCTTTAGGCTATATGAAAGTCATGTAATTACTTAAATCAGCTGATAACTGATAAATTTTAAATTATATACGAAAACACACAATTTTCAACAAGACACACAAATATATAGATAAGAGCTAGTTCAATTATCTGGTGATCAACGCATGTCTCACTTGAATGACTTGAATGTTACCTTAACAGCTTCTTTCCCTGGCTTATCGATAAGCTTCCAGATGCAAGTAGGCAGTACACCGTTAAGTAAAACAAAACAAAACAAAACAAAAACAATAAAACATACCTAAAACCTATTATTATACCCTAAAGTAATTCCTCAAAAATTCCATTCACCTAAATCCGTGAATATTTGGACCCAACCAGGGACAATCCTACAAATCAGGCGCCATTTTTTTTCACTCGCCCTGGTTTTGCCTCTAAAATTGTACTTCTCAATGGAGGGAGGGCTATTTTGTACTCCCCAGAAGACATTTCACAATGTCTGGAGACATTTTTACTTGTCACAACTCACAGGGAGATGCTATGAGCATATGTCGGTCAGAGGCCAGGGATGTTGCTAAATGCTACAGTGCATAAAACACCCTCCAAACTGAGCGTTACTGAGAAAGCCAGGCCTCAGTGGGCAGTGAACTGTCAACCAAACATAAGTTGCAAGTGTCGGATGCCTACATCCTGACGAGTTACTGTAAACATGGCAGTGGGCAACATCAATGCACTTAGCTTCGCGTTAAATTACATTAGTGACGTTACTGCCACTGTTTACAATCTTCACTTCATCAGGACTTATTCTTTTATTTGAGTGATGTATCTTGGAAAACCAGGTAGAGTTATTAGCTGGTCGTATAGAGAGAAATCTTAAAACAGGGGTTATCAGCACTGCTCCCCCTTTGTTCTTCTTTCTGAGGGCTCTGGGTTTGAGTTCTTTTTCGGCTGAACCCTGTAACGGGGCCCACTGACCTTCGAGGACCACCTGCACATAGTCTTGAGCGGACAGCTTGTCCTTGCGCACAAAACACTGGTATGCGCCCCCGTCACTTCTGACCATGTGATCCATGACAAGGTTTTCGTGGTTGATCCCTGTGATCCTCACATTTTTTCCAGGGTTGAGGATTTCACCGTTTCGGTACCAGGAGAGCTCCTGGTCCTCACTTCCTGTCACGCTGCAGGACAAGGACACCTGGCTACCCACGCTGCTTTTAACTTTCCTGGGGCTGATGGCAGCTTTCAGTGGCTCTGGAGATATCAGGTAAGAGAAAACAGAAGGTGAAATCATCAGACATGTAGATATCATTTCAACGCCATGCTGTACTTCTGCCCAGGCAAACGCATCAGTGCAAGTTCTCACATTCAGAATTATTTCTGGGGTTGGAAGTACCCTCTTGGCTATTTGTTCTTTTTCTGGCCTTCTTTCTCTGCCTAGAAAATAGATTAAGTTTGGTCATATTGCTTTCTTGTTGAGTAGGTATGAATATTAACCCACTGCCAATGAGGAGTGCAGTGTTAGTTAAGAGTGAGGACAGAAATGCCTGAATATTTAAACCCCAAAAGCCTCGTCTCAAGGTAGCACAGATGGGCTTGCTCTGGGCCATTCTCACACACACACACACACACATGTACTCGCTCACATCCCTTAGGGGGCTTAACCAGGGCCAAAAACACGCCGCTGCAAAAAAACAGGTCGACATTAGAATTTGTGACCATAAAACAGGATTTGTGTGTTTCTTTCTTTACCATGAAACTCGTTGGTTTAGGCAACGTTAGACTTGAATTCCTACATTTTTATTTAACAAACTTGATCCAAGGTAGCAAGCATTTAGTGAGCACCTATTATATGCCAAGGATGGGGTTACACTCACAGAGAAGACAAGGAGGAATAATATTTGAGGCGTAACCAGCACATGCCGTAAAGCTACCAAACATCATTTGCATATTAATTAAGTCGGCCATCCCACAGTCCTGCCGGTTTCGTGTTATTATCTCCATTTTGCAGAAGAGGAAATGGTTATTCAGAGAGATTAATTGATATAACTGAATCCACTTTACAGGTAAATGGCAAAAAGCAGCCTTTACCCCAGTTTTTCCCAATTGCTCATGTCACCACACTGTATAGCATTTGGTTCTGAGGAGTTCAGTCTTCTAGGTGGATAAGATAAATACGAGAATGAACATAGCAACCACAAAAATCTATGAGCGACCCATAATATGTGGAAGAGGATCAACAGAAAGTCCTCAGATATCCAGGATGATGGCGCTGAGGCCAGAGGACATTGCAGAGACAGGGAACTGTGTGGATTAGGGCGTGAAGCACAGCCATGCTTCTGGAAGCTTCTGATCACTTTGGATACAACCCAGAGTCTCTGAAGGGGAACAGTGGGAGAAAATTATAAATGCGGTCTGCAGAAAGATCACAAAGAGCCTTTAGATTTTGAGATTAAATCAGCGGGAACTAAAAAAAGTTTTCTGAAACTTTTAGCAAGTGAGTGCTATCATCAAACATTTTTCGGAGAATCGATTGATCCTACTGTGTTGGACAAATGACAGCAGGGAAATTGGTCAGTAAAAGGGCATCGCAAACATCTAGTTGAGGCACAGTTAGGACTCCATCTAAGAATGGGCAGAGGTAGAGAAAGCTGAGAAACACTGAGAGACTATCTCTAGGACTTCAGAGGGGTTTGGATGCAGAACAGAAAAGCTTGAAGAGGATGCGGAATTTAAAGTTTGCTCTGGGAGGACCGTGGGGGGAAGATGTCTTGAAGAGCAACAAGGAGAGACATCTGCAAGGTGAGATGTGGGGAGGTCCATTTGTGATACGGTTCCTTCGAAGCGCCAGCTGAACAGCTAATATAAAACTGGGTGACATACTGTCTGACGCTCCAAAAGGAAGCTGACTCATACGGATTCAAGGCTATTTTCAGAGGGGAGGAATTTGAAGCCATAAGAATAAAAGAGGACATCAAAGGAAGGAGAAGAGATTGAAGGGAAGAGGCCTCCGATTTGGGACCCGAGAGAATGCTTTTCATCGGAGGACAGAGGAAAAGCAAACGAGCATCAGAAGGGAGAACGGGAACATTCGAGAAGCGTTTGAGAACTTGTCCAAATGTCGCAGGGGATCCAATGATGAAAGCTTACCCTTAGAATGAAAACTTTTCCACAAATAGCTTTTAAAATGTGGATAGTGATAAACGCCTTTATAGAGGCGTTTATCACTATACTATGAGTTGAGCTTCTCCTCAACTCATAGTTGGGAACAGGGTTCATCTTTGGGTGCGAGGCACTACATAGGACCTAGAAAGTTGGGACGTTTTAGATGCTCACGTATTTAAAAACCATCATCCCTGTAGAGGGAGCAACATGACTTGCAATCGAGAAAGGAATGGGTTTGTGCAGGGAAGAAGAAGAAGTTAGATTTAGCAGGTGTAGCAAAACCATGGGAAATATGACCAGGCAGGTTCACCTGAAATGCTTCCTGTGCTGTCCTAAGAGATCCACTTTATTCAACAGAAAATAGGGAGCCACGAAAGATGTCTCAACACAGAGACTCTGAGCCCGTAGGAATAATTCTTACCTGCTGTCCAGTGCTGCGCTGCTTTACAGACAAGGTTTTTTGGCTACAGAGATATGAATATGAATATGCTGGCATCGTCTTCCACCTCGCTCTAACCCCAGCCTCAGCAAGTTTGACTGCCCGGGACTCCCCCTGGGCAGCCGGTTCCACTGGGATATTGACTTTAAACGTATTCTCTTGGGCTGCTATGGCGCTGAAGCAGTCTACGTTCAGCACTTTCGTAAACAGGCATGCGGCTGGAAAAAAGCCGGGGTAAGAAAATGCCTCCCTCTTCAGCGTCAGACTCTTGCAATTCAGTTTATTTGGTCCAGTGCATCAAATAAATAAAGATAGATAGATGATAGATAGATAGATAGATGATAGATATAGATAATAGATAGGTAGATAGATGGATAGATCGTTATACTGGCCACTGAGAGCCACCTATTCTGACCAAAGTCCTGCTACTCGATTCTGACCACATGACCTTGGATAACTCACTTTGATTTGGTCTCTCACAGGTTAAAATGAGGGTGTCTGAGTGGATTAGAGAGCCCCCGCCTACGATCACAGCCCTCCTCCTCTGAGTCTGCCTTCGGCAACCCTCTCCACACGTTCCCCAGGACAGTCACCACGAAGTAACTGGAGATGAGATACATCGCCACACTCGTACTAAATGATCTATAATACTGAGTCTAAGTCCAATAGGTGAATGACTGACAGCCCTACATTCCTGCTGCTCGCAGCACCATTTAGGAATGTAATTGGCATCTGGAAATAGTCTAAGGACCACCGCTTTGGTCAGATTGCGTGGGACAGCGCGATCCTTCCCCTCCTCCTCCTTCAGCCTTCAGAGAGGCTGGCCATTCTGAATTCAACGGCTTGGGAATGTTCTGGGAAATGTCCCCTGTGGCCTGATGGAAACCTTGGCTGTTTGGGGACAGGGACCAGGCAGGCCTGAATTCACTCCAAAACCCCAAACTCTCTAGCTATGTAACTGTAGGCAATTTGAGCATTAATTTCCTCCTCTGAAAAATGGGGCTAATGTTGGTTTCAGCAGGACCGTTTTGACAGTCAGTGGAATGCTGTCACAGAGAGCCGCCTGTGACAGGAGCTCGGTGGCAGCCAACCATCACAAGCGACCGCCAACTTACGCTTCACGTTCAGGCGGCCTATCACCTTAGCGGTTCCATATCTGTTGGACACTTCGCACACGTAGCTGCCTGAGTCTGAGGGACGCGTGTTCTCAATGAGCAGCCCCGTCACGGTCTTTTGGAACCTTCCAGAAAGTTCCAGGGGCATGTTGTCTTTCAGCCAGCGGTAGTCTGGCTCAGGGTGCCCAAGCGCTTTGCAAGGCAGCTCCACACGCTGCCCCGCCATGGCTCTGCGATGATCAAACCCATCGAGGATGGATGGGGCTGAGTTCGCTGGGTCTGCGGAAGGGAGAAAAACTCTTAGCTGGAGTGAAGGACGAGCTGGGGTCATTCAGCATCATCGGGCCTCGTGTATAATATAAATTCTATGTGTCAACCAAGTATTGATACAGATCTTTAAGGTTTGTATCTAAACAGAAAAAAAAACCCCTCCTGTTTATATAAATTGCTTCTGCTCAGAATTTAGAAAAGATTGAAACAGAAAAGATTCTGCTCGTTGTTCTCTACTAAATAACTAAGCAGTCCAGAAACAGCTCGCTTCTCCAGGAGTCACCCCCTCAGGCCAAGAACCGGGGTGTCGCACAACCAGGGGGCATTCGCCTTCCCCTTTAAAAGAGCAACGCCATAGCAGAAACGGTGGTTTGACATCAGTAAACTTAATGTCACAAAAGAGAGTTTTCCCACAGTTACTGAATCAGACAGTGTTTCACTTATTTAGTTCAGAAGTACTATGTGAACCCCAAGTCCGGAGCTGGCATCGGACTCAGCGCGGGAGGCACAGAGGTGAACCAGGCAGGGCCGGGAGCCCTCACGGGGCTGACATCCTGCTCAGGTGTGTGTGTGAGGGCAGAGGTGATGGAGAAGAAGGCTGATACGTGAAGGCCATTTAGCTCATGGGAGGTGCGATGAAGGACATAAAAGAGGGTGGTGACAGGTGGCGAATGTACCGGGGGCTTTGGGAGCCGTCTTCATGGGCCGTCCTCTGAGAAGATGGTACCTGACATGAGATGAAGGAATGAGAACAACTCAGGCATGGGGAGAATCGAATGGTTAAGACAAAAAAGAAGCTTCCAGATGATCACTTATGATACAGTCCTATTTATAAAAAGCTATAGCAATGTTCTGTCAAATGACGTTGAGCCTGCAGAGCAGTCTGAAGGACAGAATGTACTCAGCTGGGGCAGGAGGCCACTCAACCCACCGTCCACGCTTGCTCGGAGGAAGTGACGTCTCAGAGATTATCGTGAAGGAGGTGAAGTCGAGATCCCCAGCTGGATACTGAAAATAAAACTCAGTGACCTGTCCTGTCCTCTGCTCTAATTCCTCCTGTTCAGAACTACACGGGCTGCCACACTTGTCCCCACGGGGACGCTATAAAACACATGTGGGCTCCTGAATCCTGGAGCTTCCTTATCTTCGCCTTAGGCGGGAAAGTATTATGGCTGTTTTGATCAGCCTGCATTAAACCCAAAAGCAAAGGACTGAAGAACCTCTCTCCTATCCGGGAAGAACTATCTGCAAAGATCTCTTGAAAGTGCTGTATTTCCTTAGATTCCACATAAAAGTGGAATTGCATAGTATTTGTCTTTCTCTGTCTGACTTATTCACTTAGCATAATACCCTCTAGGTCCATCCATTTAGTTAGAAATGGTGAGATTTCATTCTTTCTTATGGTTGAGTCATATTCCATTGCATCTACGTCCTACCGCTTCTTTATCCAGTCATCGATCGATCGACACCTAGGTTGCTTCCATATCTTGACTATTGTAAATTATACTGCAGTGAACATAGGGGTGGATACATCTCTTCAAATTACTGTTTTTATTCTCTTTGAATCAATGCCAGAAGTGGAATTACTGGGTCATATGATAGTTCAATTTTTAATTTTCTGAGGAACCTCCAGACTGTTTTCCATAGTGGTGACACCAATTTGCAGTCCCACCAACAACGCATGAGGGCTCCCTTTTCACCACATCCTTGCCAACTCTTGTTGTTTGTTGATTTATTGATGATAGCCATTCTGATGAACAAAGAAAACAGAGACAGACGCACAGACACACAGATGGAAGGGGACTCGGGGAGGCTGGGTGAAATGCTGAAGGGGTTAAGAAGTACCAATTGGTAGTTACGAAATAGTCACGGGGATATGAAACACAGCCTAGGGAATACAGTCAATAATATTATAATAACTATGTATGGTGCCAGGTGGGTACTAGGCTTATCAGGGGGAATCACTTTGTAAATTATATAAATGTCTATTATGCTGTACACCTGAAACTAATATAAAATAATACTGAACGTCAACTGTAATTTCCAAAGAAAAATTAATTTTAAAAATTGATCTGGAATTTAAGTAGATAAATGGATGGATGGATGGATGGATGGATGGATGGATGGATGAATGGATAAATAAATAATAAAATAATAAAATAAAATAATGCTGCAATTCCTCAATCAGCCACTGGGGGCGGTCAGTAGACAAGGATGAAAACCAGAGGGTAACGGGAAGGAAACGGGACAAACTCGTTCAGCTGGCACAGCTCCAGGGGCAGCTTCCTGTCGCAATCACAGAGACAGAAATCCTTGATGAACCTGCTGCTCTTCTCACCTCTCGGGTACCCTAGGAGAACTGTGTGACTGATCCCACAGGATATGATGAGGGGACCTACATCATCCCCTAAGGCAGGGGTCCCCGACTCCCTGGTCCTGGCCTGTTAGGAACAGGGCCACACAGTAGGAGGTGAGCTGCAGTGGGCCAGCCAGAGAAGCTTCATCTGTATTTGCAGCCTCTTCCCAGCACCAGCATCACCACCCCAGCTCCGCCTCAGATCCTTAGGCCTTAGATACTGATAGGAGGACAGGTCCCCGGTGCCATGAAGGGTGGGGACCGCTGCCCTAAGGAATTCATGATGGAGTCTTCAGGAATCTCCTGAAGTTCCATCGTCCATTAACTAAAGGGTCCTGTGCTCCATCATCACATCATGCACAGGTTAGCCCGTGGGGCCTCAGGGGGATCAGAGGCATCAACGTCCCACAGACACAGCTACGGAGGCCTTGCTGGCAAAGACCTTGCTGCTTCCATCTACTCCTGATGGGAATTATAGACAAACTCCAAAAGGCATTGTTTTGAAGAAGAGATAACTTCTTTATGGACCAAAAAGTTACAGAATCTGTCATTTTGCTTAGAGTAGGAGGTAGGATTAGGGTAGGGAAGGTGACACAAAAAAGTTGTCACCCTCCTTTCACAGGCGGTCTAATAAAAACTTTTTACAGGACAAGCCCACAATTTCAGAAAACAAAAATTCTCACTTCCAAAGCTAGCCATAAAAAAATCAATACTCAACAATTACACTTAAAAATTGGTATTCTGGTCTACGGCCATGCCGCCCTAAACATGTCTGATTTCATCTGATCTCAGAAGCTAAGCAGGGTTGGGCCTGGTTAGTACTTGGATGGAAGAACACTTAGGAAGACCAGGTGCTGTAGGCTTTAAAAAAAAATTGGTATTCTGCTTAAAACTAATTATTGATAGAAAATTTTCAAATATGTTTAAGATAGTGCTATAGAATTCTAATGACTTTTTACAAAAAATGAATGGCACAAGTGAATATTCATATCAAAAAGGATTTTGAGCCTTAGCTCAGACCACTGCAAAAATTAACCCAAAATGGATCATAGATCTAAATATAAGAGCTAAAACTATAAAACTTTTAGAAGATTTGAAAAAAATCTTTATGACCTTGGATTTGACAGAGTTCTTAGACACAACACTAAAATCATAAGTGGCAACAAACCAATTGATTAAACTTCATCAAAATTAAAATATTTTATACTTTCAAAGACAACATTAAAGAAAAAAAGCAACATACTAGAAAAACCTATTTTCAAATGGTATTTCTGATAAAGGACTTATATCCAAAAAATATAAAGAACCCTTACAATTCTATTATAAAAGACAATCCCATTTAAAAAATGGGCAAACGATTTGAATAGATATATCACCAAAGGCATACAGATGACTACTAAGCATGTGGACAACTGCCTGGTATCCTTAGCCATGAGGGTGATGCAAATTACAATCACAATGAGATACTACTTTACACCCTCTGGGATGGTTATATTAAAAACACAGATAATAACAAGTGCTGTGGGGATGTGGAGAAGAAATGAGAGCCTTCATACATTGTGGACGGGAATGTAAAATGGTGCAGCCAATTTGGAAAACAGTTTGGCAGTTTCTTAAAATACTAAACTTCAATTTACCATGAAGTCTCAAAAGCTCCACCCCTAGGTTATCTACCATAGGCAAATAAAAACCTATGCTCACTCACAGACTTGCATACAAAGGTTCGTAGCCAGATTATTCACAATAGCCAAAAGTGGAAACAACCTAAATGTCCATCATTTAGTGAATAAACAAACTGTGTATTACACACACACACACACACACACAACACTCAATGGAATACTACTCAGCAAAAAAAAAAGAGTAACTACAGATACATGTTACAACATGAATGAACCTCAAAAGATTATGCTACATAAAAAAGCCTCATATAAAGCCACATATTACATGATTTGGTTTATCTAAAATATGAAGAAAATGCATGTCTGTAGAGACAGACAGTAGAACAGTAGTTGCTTGGAGCTGGGGATGGAGATTGGATGTAACTGAAATGGATGGGAGAGATCTTTCTGGATGATGGAAATGTCCTAAAATTGAATTAGAGTGATGATTGCACAACTATATATTTTACTGATGTCATTGAATTGTATGCTTTAAATGGGTGAAGTTTACAGTTGGTGAATTAAATTTCAATGAAACTATGTCACCATAAAGAATGGGGATTTCTTTTATATTTTAAGTACACGATTTAAGCAATGCTTGCAACAGGCTCTCATGGGGATATTTGTTCATACGTAGCAATTATACGACCAAACAGCATTGTGTTTCATTTTTATCCACCATCTTCAAATGCTTTATCTACATTTTATAATAGTTTCTATCACAAAAATTTGCAAACTCACATAAAAGTAGACAAAATGATGTAACATATCCCAGCTATGCATCACCCAGGCATCAATATTCTTTGATCCTTTATCGATTTCTCTATAGTCTTTGCCTTTGGTGCTAACACACTTGAGGCAAATCATAGAACCTATGCTATGTTATCACTATATTATTTGTGTGTTTCTCTATGAAACATTCTGAGTTTCCTTATATAACCATGAGGCTGACGTCACACGACAAAATGGCAACCTCTTCGTATCATCATCTATTACCTACTCCATATTAATGTTTTCCTGATGAACTAAAAAAAAATGTTATTATTGTTGTGGTTATTGTGATCGTTGTTATTTACAATTGAGCTAGTTAAATCAGGATTGCCCTACGGTTTACATTTTGCTACTGTCTCTTGAGTCTCTTTGATCCAGAGCGGATGCTCCCCCTTTTTTACCCCTCTCACATCTTTGACTTGTTGAAGAAACCAAGGCGTCGTCATATAGGACACCCCACATTCTGAATTTGCTCCTTTAGAGTGTCATTTAACTTGTTCCTCTATTGCCATTTTTCTTATAAACCGGAATCTAGTTCTCACAGATCGATGACATCAATGTTTTCTTCTTTCGTTTTGTGGATGCATAATGCGTGGCTTTTCCACACATAGTGCTGTTAACTTGATCAGCAGGTTCATGTGATCGTGGTATTATTGTTGGTATTATTTATTAAAGGCTGAAAACGGCAATTTTCTAATTTTCTTCTTTCCTACACAGTTAGTTTATGTCAATACTCTGTAAATAAGAACTCAGCTTCCTGAACTCGAGTTATTTGGTTATCCTGAAATGCAGCATCTGCGTGAAAGACGGAGAACTTATAGTGGATGCCATAGTTACCACCGTGTAGACCAATGAGATTCTTATCATTGCTTTTGTTATTATTAAATGTTTATGTGAGTGTGTATATGTAGTATACAATGTAGCGCATATATGTACATAAGTGTGTATGTATATACACAAACACAATGAACTCACGAGTTTTAAAAATATGTATATATCGGTCCAGTGCAATCATTGTTTTTGATATTCCATCCATCTCACTTTTGACCATTAAGAGTCCTTTCAGAAGTTGGCTCCTGTATCATTTTGAGGAGACTCCATGACCGTTTCGGGGTTACCTTGTACATTTCCTGTCTTGCACCTATAAGCCACCATTCCTCCAAGGATCCGCGGTCCCTTAAGGTGGGCAGCGATATTGAAAGGTGACTATAACCTTGGTGTCAGAAGAGCTCGTTGCCACTGTTTGCCCATGGCTTTGGGCCTTTTCAGTGGAAAAACCTTAGAAATACATGTTCAAAAAAATAATCAATGTGTACTGGTAGTATGAATTGGGCTTTGACGTTTCAAGGAGTTTATTTTAATTCTTTGATTTTAAGCTTTTTTCTTATAGCCTTAGTTTCTCAGAGTCTCAGTTCCATTAAAAAAAATATTATTTCCCCCTCTCCTATTTATCTCCCACTATAAATATAAATAAATATAGTTTTTGAAAAAAGATACTAACAATATTCCATAGATATTTTTTCAAAAAGTAATTCTAGTAATATTTTTTTAAATAAGGCAGCCAAATGAATTTTAAGAATTTATTTTAAGCTGTTTTTGTCTTTAGAATATATTTGTCATAGATATATAGTCAAAATTATATCTTAAAGTTACTTGTAATAATTATTTTCTATGTTTGCTTATCTCGGCGACTTGATATGCATTTAGATTCATTCGCTTCAATGTATTTTCCATTTTTAACATTAATTTTTTAAATTTAATATTTCAAAATATAAATCACACACATGTAACTATATAAAAGGTATATTTAAATAAGTCTTATTTACATCGATTCTCCTCTGCTTTCTCCCCTAGAGGCAAATGATTTTCTTAGTCTGTAGTTTACCCCTCCGATATTGCTTTTCATAATTATAAGCGGATCCAAACACATATTCATTCCGCTACCTTCCTTACGTAAGAGACAGGATGCTGCATAGCCCGCCCTGCACCTTTCTCCCCTCCGCTAACCACGCATTCCGGGGTTCGGCCCCTTCAGCTTAGAGACCATCTCCTTTCCCTTTTGTGAACGCGCATAACTCTACTCCGAGTCTGCACCAGAATTTACGTGACTATCCCCTATCGACGGATATCGGGGTCGCTTCCGAGGTTTTGCTAGGATAAAACATCGTTCGATGAGTAACCTTGCGCTTCAGCCATTCTTTTGCCACTCGATCATTAGGAAAGTTTCCTAGGTTTCTCGCTCAAAGAATAAAGTCACGGGCACTTTTACCAAACATTGATAAATTATCCAGGCTGGGGGCGTGTATCCTTTTTAAAACTCTCATACAAACTAATCGAGAATGAAAAGAGGGTATTGCAGCACGGCTCGTCATCCGAGATCGCCGGTCTTTATTTCCCACGTCGTTTTCTGTTGTGTCCATTCTCTGATGCGTTCCTTCTGATGTAAGTTTAATTTCGTGACATTACAGAGGATGGAATTTCTCCAAGGCCCCCAGTTACACTTCGTGTCCTCCTCTGGCTTAACTTGATGGCTAAACCCAGCAGTGTCCCTCCAGGCAAATATCAGTTCTTCCGAAAGGAGGAGTTTTTGAATACCTCCAATATCTTCAAGGGCACAGACCGCCACCACTGATGACGCGTGTGGCCTTGGGCACACACTCGTCTTCCACTCCTGGCTCATGCTGGTCTGTCGCTGCGTGGAGAATATTCTTAGACACATGTTCTCAGGTTCCACTCAAAGGACTGTCCTCTGCTTTCGGAGATGAGCATCAGTTGACCGTTCAGCCATTCTGGGACTACACAGCAGTCCCAACAGGTCTCTCCAGCGTCGGTGGCTTCTGGGACCCTGTTGCTGTCCCTATTCTGGCCTTGTCAGCCACGTGTCCCACTGCCGCCCACATGCAAGAGTCTCTGAGGATCACCCCTTGTCTGGGGTCAAAAGCAAATGTCATCCAGCTGCTTTTTCTTTTGTCATCCTATTTGTTCTGTTTTAATTTCAGGAGAATTTCGAGGTCACTAAAAACACTGCGACTAACATACCCTCACCGCCACCATGTGTGCACCAGGCCTACACTGTAAAATAAATATAAATCTAATTTAAAATAAAATCTTTTCATCTTTTCCTTCAAAGCCTAGAGTTTTAGAATAGCAGTCTGCCCTCGCTGGCTATGTTCCCATCTTTCAGCATTGACAATTTTCCTTAACGGAAGCGACAAAACGTCATGACTATGACAAGGGAGGAAGTAATAATCACCACGAAAAGGAACACGTGAGGAAAATAGCTCTAAGTTCAGAGGAGAAATCACTTAATTCTGACACCTTTTTGCCCTCTATCTTGAAAAACAGGTGGGCTTTGGTTATTTCAAGGATGTGAATGGGGACGAGGCATCCAGATAGGGCCTTAAAAAGGACGATCGGCAGGTGTTCAAGCCGCGATGGGTTTAATTACCGCAGGGTTTAATAACTCTCCAGTACTTCTCCCTCACAAAGCATCACTACCAACCAAATGAAGGTATTCACGGCACATTCCAAAGGGCAAAGGTCGGAGATTCTGCAGGTGACTTTCTGATTCTGAGATGGACTTTTCACACGTTTGATTAGCTCCATAAAGTGCTAATTATCCCTACTGACAAATGGGCCGGTAACAAGCCAATTGTGAAGATGATGCAAAAGGCTGATCTCTTCTCAAAGGATAAATCTATCAGAGTGGCATCAGCGGCTTTCAGATTTCTTTCACTTGAGAACAGTCTTGGATGGCGGGGGGAGGCTGTGAATATCCCTTTAACTCTAGACCCCCAACGCCGTAGGCTTAATAGGCGGAACTAACGTAGGGAGGAGGCAAGAGAATTAAAACGTTAATCAAGCCACATCAGAGACTGCAATGCGCTGATCCGCCTGCGGCCAGGCTGGGAGGACACCTGCAGAACAAAGGGAGGTGTCCGCTGGGATAACAGCCACGCCCCACACTATGAAGGGGAAACAGGGACCAAGAGTCATTCCCTGCGGCTAAAACCATGGGGAACCTAAGGGTTAAAGGCCAGGAGGCTAGCAGGACTTCAGCTCTCCATACTCTACCCCTTCCTCGCTGTATGTCCATATCAAAGGAAATGGGAACTAAAGAATGACATAGAAACTGAATTCCCTGAACACTCGGAGTCCCTCGCACTCTGCCTCTGAGTGGAGACCACACTCCGTCTGTGGAGTGTGACCCTTTTCCGATAAACTTTCCTTTCGACTCTGACTTTGGTGTGTGTGTTGAATTCTTTCTTCACTCTCCTCCAAAGGCCCCCTTTCTTCTCTCGGTGTGGGGCTGGGTCTCTGCCCTCCCACCCTCCCCACTAGGGGATCTCTGCCCTGTCCTGTGTCAGAACAAGGGGCGTGCCTCGTAGGACCCTGTCTCTCTCCTCGGAGCTGTGCTTGGTGGGAAGTGTCACGTGCTGGTCGGCACTGTCAATAAAAGATCCAACAACTGGGTTGGATGAGGAGGCATTAACTTTCAAATAGAAATCCTATTGGGCCAAAGGAATTTGAAATTTTACAAAATGTGGAATGATTTCACTGGAACATCTATATCTGTAGTGTATTATTTAAAAAAAAAAAGAACCTTAAGTTGCTGAATTATTTTGAAAAAAAAAAAAAAGCTTAGGGCTTCATTTTACTCATAGATTCCACAATTTTGGTTGAGTCATCCCGGGACACTCACTAAGGAACAGCAGAAACAGCAAACGCAATCTCGATGAGTTTTTACCTGATACAAAAAGTCTGGCACTGTTACTCTGCCTCGTCTCCCCGGTGTATCTGTGCCGCGTGATACAGCGGTAGTTATACAATCCATCTTCGTTCTGTACATCTTTAATATACAAGGCTCCCGTGGATGTGATGAGAAATCTAGATCCTGAAACAGAGGGAAACGATCACCCAGTTAGAATGGAACAGAAGCTACCCGGTTACGTAAACACAGCCATTGAAAAGGCTTTTTCCACTGAAGAAACCTCACGCAAAGGGCTAATAATAGGGGTGTGTGTGTGTTACTTTAAAGGTCCAAGCTACTTGAAATTTTCAACGAAATCAGAAGTTTTTAGTATGTAGAAAATTTAATGTCCTATTGTTTTTAGGTCTAGGACAGGTATTTACCTTACAGCAACAGAGTTGGCATATAATTCATATGTAACTAATTTATCGTATTTTCTTTGACCGTCTTTTAGAATGTGACAAATGGAGGGAGAATTATCTTTCCTCTGTACATTTCTACCTCATGTAAAGTATAAACTTGTGCTTCAGTTCGCAGTATTTCAATAAATGGGCGGAAACAAAGCAATACGACATTCTACAAACATCTCAGGAAAGACTATCCGATTTCCTCGTAGCGATAAGAAACACACTGCTACATTCTAAGAGAAAGATCGATTCCTCTTCCTCTTGGGGTTGTAGGGCAGGCTGCTATTTCTTAATTACCACTCAAATCATTGTCAGCGACTATTTTCACCACAGGGACACAAAGCCATATGCAGCTCCTCTCCCTTCCCATCGGCACAGGACACCGTGTACTCTCTGCGACCTGTGATTTCTGCCTGTACAAATCTAGTGGTACAGAAATGGCCAATGTGTAGACACCAAATATCAGTGTTGCTTTAAGAAGGATGAAGATGTGGTTTTTTTTCCTTTTGAAAACGTAAATATCTAATATTCACTTTTCAAATAGAATTCGATGATAAACTATTTAAAGCAAAAAAGTAAACCCCGAAGAGAGTCATTGCACCTACACGGCGGGTGACTCTACATGCTTTCTGTCGCTGTTGGACGTCCTGTCTATGTAATATTTCTCCATCTGCTGCAATGCTACTTGAAACAGACAGTGCTTTTGTCTTTGGGTAAAGACTAAAACACCAAAAATTCACCTTCTTCTATTGTTTGTTTTCCATAGGTTCATTTGAGACTTCCTTTGGTTTATTTTAATCAGAATTTACCAAGAATCTTGACTTCGTTGATTTTAGATCTCAAATATTTACTTTGTGAACACAATCCTACAGCCCTTAGTGATTTGTTGTAAGGACTACGCTTTATTCATAGATCAGTTGCTCAAATAAATTAAAAACAGGTTGTGATTTCTTATGCCTGATGAGAGCAATTCAAAAGGAACTGGGTAGGAAAAAAATCTTAAGACAAATACTAATCTAGCATAAGCTTTTCAAAAGAACACAAATTAAAAATAGTATCAAATATCTTTAAGTAATAAATTCACCTTTTAAGCAATTCCATGTAGTTACTTATTTTGAAATATGCTATCATATTAAAACAGCTGGAAAAGCTAATGCTGGATATTCCAGATATTTGTGTTTTATTTGCCCCTAAAAGAAAGCAACTAAAAATGATTCCTACCATGAGTCACATGTCATTGCACACCAAGCATTCCTTACCAGTATAGACTGTGTATAACTGAGACCTTTTCTCTGTTTCAATATATTTTGCATATTTCTATAATGCTTTAACAACCAGTTCCTTTAAAGTACAGAGGGAGAGGCAGAAAAGACGGACAAAAAGATTATGCATGTAATTTCTGCTACCTTTCGGACATGGAGTATTTTTGTTAGAATTGACATGCCATCAGCAGCGGCAAAACGTAAGGGCAAAGCATTTCGTGTACCTTCCCTCGGAAGTGACAGGAAAGGCACAGGACACAGCCCAGCGTGCAGTATTGGCTTGCTGGTTCCTCCGTGGGCTCTGTTCTCAAGGCATATTTAATTTAATCACTCACTTGCTCCTGTAATAGCTAACTTTTTCTATTCACTTAGCATGCTAAATAAGGCTCTGTTGAGATGCGTCATGTAGAAAAACTTGACCCTTGTTCATCTCAAACAACTTCCGAGAGGGAGACGCCTATGGAATTGCTGCACTTAATGTGAGCTGTCCGTCTAGCCCCTCGAGTCTCAGTGAAAGTCATCTCAAAACTGTCCAACGCTTTAACTCATAAAATGAGGATGAAGAGGTGAAGGCCCAGGGTCTTTGGGTGCAGTATGAACTCCTGAGATTCGTGGCATTCTCAGGGGACAGCAAGGGCACAGCAAATTTGTCTTGGCTCCATGGTGATAAGGAATTGTCTTAATTGTGCCCTCACTTGCCACTGCACCCCGCTTCCTGCCTACATCACGAGAGGTTTTTGTATCATTTGAAACAGTTCGCTCACATCCTTAAATGGGATTGGAGAACGTGCTTGTGTTAAAATAGGAAAATATTAAAATATAAAATATTGACATTAACATTGATACTCATAAACTGCATACACTC
>NW_024355205.1:36532076-36556490 GCF_902729225.1 Pteropus medius
TCCTTTACTACTCAGCTCTGTCTAGTAACATAACTGTGCAAAGCCAAAATTTTCTAGGTAACTTTATTTCCCTTGGAAAACTGTTGGCGCTCTAGATGGCAACATTTCTAAAATATAATATATACTATTTGTCGTATTAACACATTGCAAATCAGTCAACTGAACCATAGCGAATGATGTTGGGGTTCCGGGTCAGCGTGAACGTCAATTATTGATCTCTGTCGCTCAGTCACTGAAGCAATGTCTCGGAGGTTATCTTGGCTTCTCGGCACTCACTAAGTGGCCCCAGGTGTTTAAGTCCCCGTCCGCTCTTTATCAGTTCACCTGCTCCCTCTTTCACTACCCAGCTGTTACTTCTCTGCTGTCCACGACGCCCATCAACGCCCTCACGACGTGACACACTCGCATGCTGACGGGGAGAAACCAGACGTTCCTGAGCTGTTGGAACTTGACGCACACGGAGAGGAGGTGGGCTACGAGTGAGCGCTGAAGTGGTTCCCCAGCATTAGGGGACGCGAGCTGGCACGCTCGCTGTGCCGCTCAAACAAAGCCCCAGCTTGCTACCAGCTCAGCCAGCCCGCGAAGCTCGGCACGGTGCTGGCAGGATGTTTCTATCTAGACACGTAGAACTAGCAAAGAAAACGGGGCACGTGCACCAATTAGGAACATTGTAGAAACGCTCAGGGTAAGAGTTCTCCAGCCACAGGTCCTTGCTGCTGTGGCACAGGACCTTCGCTCATCCCAGTGAGGGCCGGGGGGAGGGGACAGGGCCCATGTAGACACTCTTTCTGCTGTAGAAAGGGATACTCACAGGAACTCGGGGACCTCCTCCACACTCATCATCCCATATTCAAATAAGAATATCCCCTGGCTTATGTGTCAGCATCTGAGTGTCAGGTACATAGTCTGACGTTTCCACACCCCTCATCCTGTGGGTCCGTCTGTTCCTTCTTCTAAAATGCTCCATCCTGAGTGTCCATTTCCCTCTCTCCCCGCTGCATCCCCAGGTCTGAGGACCCAGCCTCCTGGTCTCCGCTTCCCCCTCCTTCTCCCCTCAGCCCTTTCTCTGCTCGACACCCAAGGTCATTCAACACAACGAGTCATGTAGGTCGTCTAGTGTCCTGACGGAGTGACGCTACAACAAATCATTTACGGTAGACCACGATGGTCGAGGCTTTGACCACGCCTCCGAGGGCCACTCGTCCACTCCCTCCCTCTGTCAGCATGCTCCAGCCACGCTGTCCTTTGAGTGTTCTGCCTGGAGGGCCTTGAGCACAGACCTCTACGTGGCTG
Organism: Pteropus medius; assembly: GCF_902729225.1. NCBI lineage: Eukaryota > Metazoa > Chordata > Mammalia > Chiroptera > Pteropodidae > Pteropus > Pteropus medius. Next base: position 36,533,370 of record NW_024355205.1, read on the forward strand.
GCTGCCTCCCATCATTTTGGCCTCCGTTCCTAAGTCAGCTTTTCGGCAGTGCAGCCCACATCAACCACATCCATGCTCGGAGTACTCGATGTGTTTTTACTTTGAATTTTTCAGTGACAGCGAATATTCAATATTATTTCATATTAGCTTCAGGTGTACAGCAGAGTGGTTAGATATTCATGGAATTTACGAAGTGGTCCCCTGATCAGCCCAGTGTGCACTTGGCGCTGTACGCAGTTATTACGAGATTATCGACTATATTCCCTCGGCTGTACTTCGCCTTCCCGTGACTATTTTGTAAATACCAATTTGAACTTCTTCATCCCTTTTGAGTCTAACGTTTCTCTCCTCCTCCTAGAATAGCAGAAACTGGGTCCGCCTTGCTCATCTCTTCTTCTCCATTACACAGAAAAGTGGTTGGCTGTGCCGCCGAAAATATTTGCTAAAGAGATGAGCCGATGAAACAGGCTATCATTGCCTACACACAAAACGTCTCTTCTGAAGTCTGAGTCAAACGAAAGTAAGCTAAAACACCTCGTTTTAGATTTCCACATGCGACTTCCTCATGTATAATACATAAAAAGAGTATTTTTGCCTCTAGGAGTGACTATAATCTATTCTCATCGAAAGATGAGCATGTTTTAAGATTTCGGTGTTAATTGGCCTTTCATTACGCTGTCTGTCTCTTTCCTGTGCAGCCGGCTGTCAGATCTTTGGTAGGGACCTTATTATTTTCAGGAAGATTTTAAAAGCATATTTGATTTTTCAATTAGCCAGAAATATATCTTAGGGGTTTCTGCTCTTGCAATCCGAAGTGAGGTGATAGTAATTAAAAGAACAGATGGCTCTTCTAATAAGATGCCAAATGGCAGTATGACACCACGAAACTTTCGTCAGCTGTGCCTGCCACCTCCGATCGACAGCCACACTGTGTAAGGAAACTGAGCTTTTCCTAAGCAGTTTTCCTAACAGAGGAACACCAAAAAATTGGACGAACGCAAGATTCGAATGAGTTCTAAGCGTACAGCACTAGGAATGAGATAAGCTTCTGAACGGGTATCTTACATTTTTTAGTTTGAAAGTTAAATTAGCATTAACTAAAATAGTGAAACTAGGAAAAAATATATAATCTATGATAACTTTAAAGTTATTAATTTCTCCTAATTCAGCTGTAGATTGGAATGGCATTGAACTCACTGTTTGGTCCTGAGGTGTGCTTGTGTTCCTGAGGTGGCCGTGTGTCGAAGAAATGACAGATATCCTGGAGCAATTGAGTGGCCTGCTAAAAATGATTGTTTAAAGAAAATCATGTTAAAATCTGTAGATGAGACAGACGGAGTAGGCCTTTAAGATAGATGTCTCACCTGGTGTCGTGAGTTGAATTTGGTCCGCTCCAAAATTCATAAATTGAATAATGACCCCCGGCCCCTCGGAATGTGACTCGGTTTGTAAATGGGGTCACTGCAGACGTGATGAGTTAAGGTGAGGTCACGCGGGAGTGGGGTGGGCCCTCTTCCCATGCGATGGGACGTTGGGCACAGACATCTGGGCAGTAGTGCTAATCCTAGTCAGAGCTGCGAGGTACTGTGTGCTTCACATGAGCCACCGCTATCCTCGACGTCATACGTTGTGACCCACTTAGTTCTCACGTTGACCCCGCAAGGTTATTCTCATTTCACAGATGAGAAGAGAGAGGAACAGAGGGCAGGTGACGGGCCTGTGTTGGCACGACCGTCAGCATCCCAGCCAGCATGATCCCCTGCTGTTCCCGTGGGGGGTGGTGGGAGTCACACTGCGCCCACTGTGCCCTGGGTCACAGCTGGGGTGGAAGACACAAGGCCAGTGGTGTGGAACAGAGGTGATGCGCAGAGAAATGCGTTTAAACTGGAGAACTTGTTTGGGGAGAAGCGTACCCCAAGGGCTGAGTCTGGGGGACCCGCGGGACCGACAGAGCAGGGAAGCCGGGCGACGGCGTCTCTGACACAGGAAAGAGCCCCGAGCAGCTGGGCCGCTTAGAGTACGTGATAAAAGTCAAGCTGGAGGTGGAGTTTTGGGGTCTCTACGTGTCAAGGCGCCCTTTATGGGAACTGATGTGTGGGAGCCCCGGGGGAACAGAGTGGGGGAGGGAGAAGGAACAGGGTCAGCAGAAGACGCAGCGAGAGGGAAGAGAGAGAGAGACACGCTACGGAGGAAGAGGATTTCCGAAAAGAATGGTGTCAACACCCCAGCTCCGCGCAGTCCTATCTCGTCACCTAGAACGGAAGTGTAACCTAAGAGGCCCTCGGCTTCCTCTCCTGCACGAGGGGACGAGGCCACCTTCTTGGAGTTACCGTATGTTCAAGAAGCACGTTCGCGTAAGTGCCTGCCAGGGAAAGGCACTCCAGGAGAGCTGTGATCTGCCAGAAATAATGACGATAAAATGTCCCACTCGCTAGGTCGGGAAAAGTATTAAATCTCTAGCTATAAACGGCCAGTAATATGTAAAATGAACTTAAAGAACACTACGAATCATTGTCAAGGACGTAATGGAAGACCTGGATAAATGGAGAGGCATATCAGAGTCTAGGATGAGACAACTCGGTATTACAAAAATGTCAATGTTCCACAAATGAAAGTAATTACATTTTGATTGATTTCTGAATGTAATCTGTTAAGAGTTGACCGAGTGATGCAGATTAAAACGAGATGCTGCTTTCATCCAGGAGATTAGAAAAAAAATTAAAATTTTTGGTAATGCGTAGTCTTGACAAGGCTGTGGGGACATAAACACCTACTGCTAGGACTGTAAATTGGCAAAGCCATTTGTTTTTGGGGCGGGCAACCTGCTGGCATATCTCAAATGTAAAGATTAAATCCATTTTGATCCAACCCGTCCCTTTCGAAGATTCTATCCTACAGAAGCATGTATACATAGATACGCATCGATGTATGCACAAGAACCACAGCATTGTTTTAAAAATTAAAAGTTGCAAACAAACCGAAATGCCAATCAAGGGGCGAACACATAAGCAAGCAAATGATGGTGCATCCATACTCTGCACCCATCTAATAGACAGCAAATATATACATACTCCACGGAAAAATCTCCAGGACGTAACATAAGGCGATTGCAGAACGACACATAACGCTGTGTACAAAAGGCAATAAATGTGTGTGTATAAATGAGCAGAGAGGAAGGTGTCCACAGATACCCACCGACGGGTAGCGGAAGGGAATGAGAATTCTGTTTTATTTTCGTCTCATGGATTTGACTATCTTAAAAGAAGGCTCTATTAGTGTGCTACTTGTGCAGTTGAAATTTATTCTGAATAAAGTGCTAGTGGGTGGCGAGCATATGGGCGCAGCAGGCATAGACCAAACTCGTTTGAGCAGCACGGCAGAGGGAAGGGAGAGAAATCTAGGAAAATATTTATGTTGGGAGTAAATGTGTCAGAAATGGCCTTTCGTTTGGCTGAGTTTTCGATCTGATCGCATCTGTGCATGCTTCTAAGCAGAAGGGAGGGCTTGAGATATTGACCGTGGTCTTTGCAATCCTTCCCTTCCAAACATCTGACCCTAAACCTAATCCTCTACCTAGAGGGGTGAATCCCCCCATCTTCCTGAACAGGTGACTTCACAGCTAATTGCACTCAGTCTAGTTTGTGTGGATGGGCCCCGCCTCCCCCAAACGACAGCAGCTTCTTCGAGGACAAAGTGATCCCATTCGGTTTACCTGCCTGCTCCTCCGCCCCTCCCCGCCCCCCACAGAGTGCTGCATTAGATGCTCGTTTGCATCTTACTGAAGTATGTACTTAGAATTTTCCCCCAGAATAGGCTCTGTACAATAAAGCAGCATATCGTTGGGGCCTGTTACGTTTATGAAAGTATCATCGAGATATCCAAGAATCATAAAGCCCCAACTTGGACCTTGAGCTGACTGGAACAAGTCACTTGGCCAGAGTGACATGACCTCTGTCCACGGGGCATGAGGGATAAGCGAGCAGTCCTGGATCCTGGACTGAGACAGAAGGAGTAATTTAGCATATGTTTAAATTCTCTAGAAGCAATCTCACTCAGACATTTTTCTTAGGTAAATAAATTCTCTCCGTGAAATTCTCCTGCAGTTAAATGAGGCTCGATTATACACTACTAATTTAAGCGCGCACACTGCATTCCGACTGTATACTTAATTACCCTATTTAGGATGTTAATGATAAGATCTTTGCTCCGGAGCAGATATGCTAGTCTGTCATTAATCTTCCCTCTAGTTAGATTTCTAGTTATTTAAAAGAATAAATCCTTAGAAAAAAATCGAACTTGATTTTTAAATGAAGTATTTTAAGGATTTTTCTAAAGAGCCAAAGAAGCTTATAAAACTTGTGTTTATTAATTTATATGATGAAGACGACAGTTTTGCCCTTGACCTCTAGGAGTAAATATTTTAGTCAGAGAGAGAGAGAGAGAGAGACAAAAACAGCAACTAGACAAAGAAAACGATCACGAACTATGAAAAATGCTTTTAAGAGAATGAATACACGGATGTTGAGCTGGACGATGAGGAGCTATGTAGACGGGGTCATGGGGGTCAAGGTTTCCCTGGACGCTGCCTTCCAGATGTGGCACCGCGGTTGCAAAGAGCAGGACAGAGGACAGAGGAGAAGGGGAAGCCCATGCGAGGGTCCTCAGGTGGGAGATGCCAAGGCACCGCAGTAAAATGCATCTTCACGACGGGCCTGAGGGGCGGTAGAACTGGCTTGGGTGCTGCAGGGAGAGAAAGATCTCATCCAAGGCGGCGCTCGGGTTTTGGGGAGAGGTGCCGAACGGGTGAAGAAGACCGTCTTCTCTGGGAAGAAGCCTTGGGGTACGGCCCTGGGTGTTCATGGGGTTAATTTGGACTTCTGGGAATTAAAAATCGCCCTTTACAGACTGTGGAAAAGGTGAGGAAAAGCACGTCATCATTTGGCCCGCCGTGTCACGTTAGCAGCGTGTGAAGAGATGTGTCGCCGTTATCTCCTGCCCCACGGGATGTCCGGCTCTGAGGCCGAAGGGGAATGCACGTGTTACATCGTCTGTTCCAGCCGTGGCTGCGTCACGTGTTCGAGAAGGAGAAGGATGCGAAGGGGGTGCAAAACGCTGCGCCCTGATTCACGATGGCCGCGCCCCTGTGGCTCAGAGGGAGCTGAAGGTCCTCGGCCTACCGAGGAAACGCTGCGCAAACGAACCACAGCGCTAGTCGGCCTGATGCCCATGACGCACGGTTATGGGAAAAATTTAGAAAAGCAGGGACGATTAAGAGGAAAAACAGACACGACCTTGTGGCTCCTTAATATTATTGGGTAATGGTTTTTCACACGATGAGTAGTAACCTATGAACGGGTTGTGAAAGCAATTTTGTGGACTATAATTTTATTTTTAAAATATGAAATCGAGTAGATAGAATAAATCGGCATGCGTCACAAATAAAAGGGCTAAATATTTTATGAAGGCTTTTAGTTCATGTGTGCCTATATAGGATTGTGTGTGTGTGTGTGTGTCTGTGTGTACGTGCGTGTGTCTAAGTGTATAAATGTGTATGTTTTGGTATGTTTTTCTTATCGTGAGTCAGTAAAAACTATCTGCAGGGAACTGCTTCCCATCCTGGAGGTCTAATTGTTCTTTTTTTGACTAGGTTTCCCACGCCCAAGCACATCTAATAGTCCTGATACACTCAGGGCTCTTAAAGTCCCCCTAAGCATGTGGACTGACACTTCTATGAGGCCACAGACTCGGCTGCGAGGACAGTGCAGTGGCAGACGAAGCAGCTGATTTCTTTTCGAAGCCACATCATTTGAAGGTCTTGGATCACGTGCCTCCCGATGACACATGAAGATGTCCAAGGGAACTATGATGAGGTCCCTGAGCCGCTCAAGCACTCACGTACGCAAGTGCATACTTACAAACACCCGGTGGTATGAAGGATGTCGCACAAACGGCCCCGCCCAACGGGACTGGGTAGAGCTCCCACCCCAGGGTCCATGCCACAGGGGCTTCCGCCGCGAGACCAAGTCAGCTCTCTAAGCGGCTTCCTCAGATCCAGCTGGCCACCAAACCCATTGCCTAGCAGTATCTTCTGTAACAAAACACTGTTACTACAACCATAGAGCAACTATAGTGTCAGCCCACACTATGCCGCCGGTAATGAACTTGAAGGCAAGTGCGTTACTAAAGGCTAATTCCTAGCTAGACAGAAAGAGGACACGCCATAGAGCAAAAGTACGAACCACACAAAGCGGGGTCAAGCGGGGCCAGCTGGATATGCCCCGGCGCCAAGGGGAAAAGAAACTGGAAAATAACACATCTGAGATTCATTAGGGTGGGGCAGGAGCCACTGCTGGACCACAGGCTGATGAGTCTCTGCAGAGAGACGCCGTTAGAACTTTTCTCGCTGGACTGGTCTCCTCCAGGCTTCTGCCATCCACCTGCCCGCCTGCCATGCCCTAACTAGCTTAGTGCCCTAACTGGCTTGGAGCCTCTGGGGCGCAGCTGTGCCTAGACGAATTCAGCGACGTTGCTTTGCTCTCGTTGTTTTTGGTTCGTGTACATACACATAGAAAGGGATGCCGAAACTGCTCAGGCGGACAGCGTGACAAGGTCATCGGCACGCAACACCGCCCTGTGTCGATACGGAGAAATCTGATTTCACAGAGGGCCAGCCCAGAAGCAAACGGGGTGACCTGGAAGCACAGGGGACACTCTCGATGGAGGAACTTTGTGTTACACTGCAGGGGACACAAACAGGGGTCTGGGGGGCCCAGGGGTCAGTCCCAGGAGAGCGACGGATGATTTTCAGATTGTAAGGCATGAGGTCAACCCAAGAGGAACAAAAGTCAAACGGCGGTGGTTAAATAGGGAACGTGGCTGAGAGCAGAGAAGGGAAGATGTGGGGGATGGGGCCAAAGTGCACAGCGAGACAGACAACCCGCGGGAAAGCCAGCCAGACGGGGGACATGAGGCTGGGGCAGTGACACTGGGGACATCGGCTCAGATTCGCGACAAGGGGTCTCAGGAGCACAACGGACCAGTCCTCTAGGGGAAACTTGGCCCCTGATGATTTATTTTCTTCTATCTCATCCTCTTTCCCCTCCTTCCATTTTTCATGTAATCGGGAAAGTACAGACCACCCCCGCAGACGGACAATGCTCATCTTGCGCCCACCGGCCAGAATCCACCACTGTCAACACTTACTTGATTTTAAGGAAAGAAAGAAAACTTTACAGAAAAAGGCAAATTCCTCTCTTTGGTCCTTCCCATGTCCTATCTTTTTCTCTTAAAAAGTCACTGTTATCGGGGATTAAGTGTATGTATTCTCAGGTTACGGTTTTTTATTCTGTCTCGCACACATACATGCATCCATGAACTATATCCATAAACCATCACATCATTCTGTATTTTCCTTTTTTTTTCAATTTTATATTAATAGCTTAGGACTTATCTTGAAAAAACTTGCTTTTTCCACCTAACAGGTTTTCTTAAGCTCTCTTCACGTTGATATAGAGAAATCTAGTCCATTCTTTGTATAATAACGCCATATAATGCAATTCACAATAAGCACTGCAGTGGAGCTCAACTCACACATGAATTTTCTGTCTTCTCTTTGCTGTGTCCCCAGCAATCAGAACACTGCAAGACACATAGAGCGTAGCTGCTCATTGAATAACTGTCGAATGAGTGAATTCAGTCCTCCCAGTACTGATGGCTTTAAGGGGACGTCACGGCCCTCTACTCAGAGGAAGGCTCCCCAGACTGGTGTAGGTGAGATCTCCTCGGCATGTGCCTGAGGTCTCACCACGAGACGGAGCTATTGGGTTGAGATGTGCTGTGTTGTCAGTTTTCCTGGACCCTCTGCAATGCTATTTGACTTCTCAAAGGCCTGCTCGGTGCACTGCGGGTCATCGTTGTGGCAAGGTGACCAGTGTTCACGAGACCGCTGAGGCCAGGCTCGGGGTGCCCGCAGCTGGTTTGCCTCTTCCTCCCCATTGTGGCCTTGCGTAATGCTTTCTCTTTCCTTCGGAGCATAATATACACTTAAAACATTAATAAACCTTCTTCAGAAAGAAGGGGTTAGGTTATTCCAAGGAATGAAACGATCTTAAGTATAAAAGGAAGTGGGCAGAACGATCCCCGCCCAGGACGAGGGGCCCTTTGGCTGATGGGGCGTTGCTGACCATATCGGCCTCCGTGGCTCAAAGCCAAGACCCTTCTACCCAGCGCCGTCGGCGGCAACAGCAAGCGGAAGGTGATCCAGCCCTTGGCACCACGCCGCGAGCGCCCCTGGGTACACGGTGATGCGCGTCACTGTTGAAAAGCGACGTCGCGCCCCACCCACCATGATACCGCCCTGGTGTAACAGCCGGTAGATGTCAACGCGGCGCTTCGTCCTCACCGCCTCCCAGGTGAATACAAAGGAAATAAAGCCTTTCAAAAGGAATAAACGCCTGAATAAAACGTATTTATTTTTCATTGCAAAACAACGCCAAATGGGTTTTGTAAACTCTCTGGAAAAATTAAAAGGAGAACACATACAGGACCTGTGTCTCTGCAGATTTTCGGGTTCCAAGACTCTAGCTGGAGGCCGCCGCAGGAAGTCCATGGTGGTTTCTGGGACTTCCTGTGGGACGTGCCGCAGAGGGGCTGGCGTGGTAGGGACTCCTCGGCCGGGTCTTGGAGCTGCCGCCCATGCCCTGTGGCTGCGTGGACAGCGTTCGGTCCCCCTGCTGGTCGTTCCGAGGCCAGGTGGCGTGGCCCGGGGGACAAGACCGAACACATGCAGTAGGAGACAGCGTGGAAAACGCTCTGGGAAATGAAAGTGTGTTCCTGCGGAATCTGCTCTACTGTAATTCTTACTCCCATGACATGTGGCCTTTGCGTTGTTAGCCTGTAACCAGGTCCTGTGCTCGCTCCTCCCTCGGCTCCGATAAAAACTAGACCAGCAAAACTCTGCTTTTCCATGGTACCCTGTCAAATGACTATTCAATTTAAAGTGTGAGCAATTATCATTCTCGATTCTCCATATATTTCTTATTATTCTTAATTGCGTTTTTGTTTTACAGCCACCTAATGAATTTTCTTTTACAATACTGAGATAAAATTCCTCCTTGGATTGATATTTGGTCATTTCTGTCATTAAAACACAGTGTGTTATTTGCAATCTCATTTTCCTGTTTGTTTTTTTTATTTTCAAATAGTTGAATATGGCCAACAACTCACATACGAGTTGGAGCAATTCTGATTTCTGAGGATATAAAAAATTAATCATTATGAAATACCTCCTGGTATAAGAAACTTAGAAATGCTGGATAAGTAAAATAAACATCCCTATAAATGAACAACAGGGTTTGTGGGTACAAAAAATCCCCAGGGAATCTATAAATGAAGGGGGACCTGAATGCTCCACGGCAAGGATGTCGCTACTGTGCTGGATGCCGTGGGCTGTCACTCTTCTAGCCAGCGGTAAGGACAGAAAAGAGAGAGCCTTACTTCCATGCAAGCTGAGCAAACTTCTGCAGAGAGCCGTGGCTCTGCTCACAGAGTGGACTGAAAGAAACATGAATCTTAGTAAATAGCCTTGCCCGTCCCTGAGCTATGGGTAGCAGACACACAGCACCACAGCACCAGGCTCGCTCAGGCATGGGGTTTGGATTTGCACTACCTAAGGGGTCTAAGAATCTCAGGCCAAGCAACGAACACATGGTGAGCCCATTTCCAAGAACATCTGGCCGAGGCAAAGGCAAACCCTCCCTGGAGGACTGAGCTGCTGAGATGTTTACAGATAAGGCCCAACTCCCCCTTCTGTCCTGAGCTCCCCACTCCAAACCACTGGACACATTACAGGTCGACCGACCGAGAGAAAGAGGCAGAAGAAACTGTGAAGACCTCAGATAATGGGATCACTGAATATAGATTACTCAATATACGTTTTTGAAATGTGTGCAGAAAAATAAAATTGAATCATGAATAAAAGCAAGGAAAATGATGGCGTCAAAAAAGACAAATAAATTAGATAAAGAATGAAATAGAATGTATAGAAATGAAAAATATAATCCCTTGATATAAATATTTAGAGTAGACACAGTTGGGGAGATTAGTGTACAGTAAAATAAATCTAAAGAAACTACCCAGAATATTGTCTAAAGAGAGGAAAAAAAAACCCATAAATATGAAAGAGGGATTGAGAGACTTGGAGGAAGAATGGAAATCTATACGACTAATTCGAATTCCAGAAAGAGAAATTAGAAAAAAAATGTCAGATGAGCAATATCTGGAGAAAAATATCTGAAAGGTTACCAGAATTGGTAAGAACTGAGTCTGCGAATAACAGACCCTCCCTCGCGACCAAAGGATGTGTTTCAGGAAAGGCAAGAGTTTTGAAGGGTGGAAGGGGGTGTGAAAGGGAGCGATGAGCACAGAAACGGGTGTAGTAGGGGAACTCGGAACGAGTAACGACCGTGTAAAGTGATCATCGTAATAATGACTAGTATCATACACATAAAAAGAAGATGCACCTAGAAGCCTGGACAGGAGCCTGTAAGATGGATGGGATGCCCGAGGAGGCAGGGATTCTGACGTCCAAGGCTACTCTGCAGCATCGGGGAGGTTGCCTCATTCTGTCTGGACCTTTATGACTCTGCTCCACAAATTCCATTCCACCCACATCTTAACCCGACGGGCACCTGCGTATTCCCTGAAAAGCCAGACCGCGTGCTTTACGGAACTATTGTGGTCATTACTTTATTGAATCTTCATAGCAAAACTGTGGGAATAAAAGCCATTTTAGGCCCCGCCCCTCCCCCTGATCCTCCATTGACTAATCAGGCTGTCTTCTTTGAAAATATTTGATAAAACTCTAAGCACTGTCAACTTTACATTTTGAGAGGTGTATCCAATCTTACAAAAACTCAGTTAGAATGCATTTTAACGCGAAGGATGTCCTGGGCTGTGGTTGTGTGAATTCGCTGCTCTAGGGTAAGTGAATCTTGCTTTTTATAAAAGAAAATTTCCTACATTTTCTTCTCACATTTTCCCATCCCATAATTGTTTACAAATCCATGTAGGACATGTTCATTTTATATGAGCTTATATGAGCAATTCTCACAGTAAATGCAGTGTACAGTATAAGCGTCCTGCACCGTTCAGAAATCCGTGGAATATGATATAGTAAATTTGCTCTTTCCTTCGATCTAATTCAACATGTGTTTAATAAAAGTAAGATATTCCTTTATAAAGGATGAATAGAAATTTTGTGTGTTTCCAGATAATTTTCTCTCTTCTTGAGACTACAAAAGGGTTTTCCCCAACATACATTTTAGTCATTTTGACTTCTTTGATAAATTCTTCTCATGTCAGGCTGAGAAAACATCAACTTGCCATTCGAGCAAGAATTTAACAGTCATTATAAATGCCTAGGGCCAAAGCCATATTTCTTTCATATCTTGATATGAAATTTTAATTAGCGAATACTCTTTTAAATAACTAATATTTCATAGAGAGAAATAGCATAAATGAGAGTCAAAAGGGAAAAGTTCATGTTATAAAAATGACATGTAACTAATGGGTGTCCCTATTTTTTCTGGCTCATTCTAAAGATATCCACTGTGTGTAACAAATATGAAGGACTACCCAAAAATCAATGCTAAATTTCCATCATAGATATTTTAACATTAATACTTTCCAGGTATATTAACAAAATCCTTTGTCAAATTCCCCGACTCTTGTAACCATCTACCCCAAGTTGACAAGGATCTCACCGTCGTAACCACAGATAAAGCACAACAGAATTCTAGGTTCAACTGACTTAGATCAGTGGGAGAAGTTATAAAGTGCATCCTTAGGTCTTATTCTAAAAAGAAAATATAATCTGTTATAATCACTGGGTGGAGAAGCTCTCTCCCAAAATGGCCACCATTTTTGTGAGAACGCGGGAGGGAGCTCGTGTGTGGCTGAGGAGAAAGAGTCAATGAGAGCAAATGTCTGTCTCCTCAGGAGAGGGCAGACCGTGAGGCCAGAGTCGGAAACCCGAGGTTTTTTATCTTGGGGATCGTTATGACCTGTTATTGAGAATAAATCCCGGCTGTTACCCATTCATCGTGTGACTCTACTGCCCATCCCTGTGACCTCCCCCTGGAGAGGGGGCGTTAGGACCGTGTGGGAGGAACAGACGATGGCGTCTCAGTTTAGTTTTGTCTAACCCAGTCTCCCTGAACTGCTCTTGCCCAGTTTCATGTTCAGACCTCATCAGCAGGTGTGTGAGCCTCAACTCAATATTCAGTCAAAAGCTCATGATTTTCCTCCACTGCCCTGAAGTATAGACAGAGAGTCTATCAGTTGCCTGTCAGCCACGATTTCGGAAGGATCTGTAATAGCTAACCGGCAGACGCCAGCTTCCACGTTCAAACTGACAGGTACAAAAAGAGGATCTGAGCAATTCATGGCCGAAGAGGGAGGGTCTTTGGCGATCTGACTGCCAGGGCCACTTGCTCTGTGTTTTGCCTTTGGCTTCATCTTTCCATATGGCATCTGCATTGGCTTCTCAGGGCTGCCATAACCAAGCACCATAACCATTTCTGGAAGCCAGAAGCACGAAATTGAGTTCTTGGCAGAGCCACACCACCTCCGAAGCATCTAGAAACGAGCCTTCCTTGCTTCGGCCAGCTTCCGGTAGCTCCGTAAACTTGCTTTATGGCCACGTAACTTCAGTTTCCACCTGTGTCTTCACATAGCCATGTCCCTCTGTGTCTAATATAAAATTATTTAAATATTATTTTATATTAGTTTCAGGTATAGGAAATATAGTCAAAGTTCCCTTTTATTATAAAGACACGAGTCGTATTGGCTTAAGGGCCTGCCCTCCTCCAGCGTGACCTCATCTTAACTGACTGATGACATCTGTAATGACCTATTTCCAAATACGGTTGCATTGTGAGCTACTTGGAGGCGGGGGTGAGGCCTTCAACATATCGCTTTGGGGGCCACAGTTGAGCCTGTAACAGCCTCTGCGGGCAGCCCATGCCCTGCCCATCTCACGTAGAACGAGCTTAAACTGAGAGCAAGCCAACTGTCCCTGTGGTTCTTTCTGAGGGAGGGGAGGCAGAGAAAGAGTCTCTCCTAAGAGAACAGCTTTATTATGGAAAAAGACTTCGAGATACAGAACATTTCCTAGGCGGTCATTACTCCCGAGCGAGCTCCGGGGAGCCACAGTCACCTGAGCAGCCGCTGCCAGGTGAGCAGGGTTCGCACGTGGTGGGTGCCCCAACCCTGCAGACTCGTGTCCATTAGCACCACTGAGGTTCACTCACTCATTCGGAGGAACTTTGAACAAGGAACCAAGTCTGTATTAAGTAGTCTGTGGGTGCAGAAACCCGAAACACCAAAACCCTGCAGGAATTTTAAACACTATGCCCAGCTTGTCTTGGGGGTAAAATGCCAAAGTTCTTAACACACATTACAGACGACGAGTGCAGGTCAGCGAGAACACGAGGGATCCTGCCCGGGCTCAGCAGACGAGATGATGCGCCTGCAAGCGATTTAAAAGTACAGTGACAAAGTGTCCTCATTTTCCTTTGGGCAGAAACACTTTGAATGTCATCGGCTGGTGCTGAGATTCCTCTCTCTCTCTCCGACATCTGTGCCCACCATGGAGTTTTTCTCTAGGCGAGTGTGAGTGAGGGTGAGCGAGGGTGAGCACGATGTCGAGGACAGGACATCTCCAGCCTGCGCGCCCCTCGTGAGCTGGTGGACGGCGGGAGCCCCCCGGCATCCCACACGGCACGAGGTGTGCTCGTTCAGCGAACCCTCGCTCCCTAACAGTATTTAGAGAAGCGCATCGTTGCATTGCTTTTAGGGCAGTTCCTCGTCACAAAAAGTTGAAGAACCGTTAACCCCGCGATGTCATTTTGAGTATCGTTCTGTTGATACGATGTGCGCATGTGCGGAGCCAGAATGTGACCCTGGATCATCTCGGATGGAAAGAATCTCGACCAGGCCCTTCATTCTTCCCCTCCGAGGGGGCCGCGGACGTGCAAAGGAGAAGGGAGTTGGGGCTGCGGAAATCGACACATATTAACCACCCGAGGATGAATCTTCACATTTTATCTCGTCTCGAAAGGACTTTCTTATTATCCTCACTATCTCTACAGTTATCCTGCCTCAAACATTCAATATGCTTCTCCAATCTCGTACTGGGAACGAAGGAGAGGAATTCCCTGAGCTTCCTGAACATGTAATTATATTAACACTATTCTTAAAATGCCTGTAGATGAGAAACGGTTATATTCATTTATCAAGACTCTAAAAATCATTTATTCCCCTAGCGTGGGTTAAAGAGAAGCAGCCTTCGATAAGCATTTGGAAGATGCAGACGCCTATCAAACTACCCTCACGTGACCAGACAGGGGTCCATCTTGGCAATACTCTCTCTAAAGTGAAATATATTTTAAAATAGTTACAGAACAAGAGTGGATTAGGAAATAATACTCCTGTAGAGTATGAACTTGCAACTATTTTTTGAAGCAACTACGCCAATAAAACTTAGAAAACGAAGGTCACGTGAATTTAAGTACCCCTCAGCCACCAGAAAGGAGAGATCACAAGTCCTTAGAACACCCGAGATTCCAGGATGGAGAATGTGTTATGCGTCTGTGACTTTGGGAGAGAGAGCAGCCATGGGTGGGACAGAGGAAACTCTGGGTCACCCCAAACGCACAGCTGCTTCCCCAGGCTCTCGCCAAGCTCCACGAAATGCAGCCGAAGAGACCCGAACGACGGCACCACAGCAAAGAGACCCTCAGAAGCGATGGCTGTGACGGAGCGAGACTGAAAAGCCTGGCACGGTTAAGACCAAGGAAGCACGTACACAACGAGCTCTGCCAGAAGATTCTGTCCTCGAGATGTACCCATTTTAGGTGAGCTACCGGGTCAATTTTTAATAACAACAATGACCAAAAAAAAAAAAACATTTTAAAAATACAAAATTCAAAATATAATAAAATCTGCCACCCCAAAGCCAAGCATTAAAGAGCCATGGGATGATAAATACAGAATCGAACATAGAGCCTTAGTTTGCTTTCACTCAAGCTGCTTCCTCTGCGTCGAGTGCCAGGCCACGTTTAATGCCCGCTGTGTGTGACTTCAGGTAGAGATCATCAGAGACTTCCCAGATGAAAGGCTTGGAATGCCCTCAAACCTGAAGAGTTCAAGTTCAGAGAAATACAACCTAGTGAACAAACGGATTTCTCCACCTCGCCCTCTCCTGAAGCCATACCCAAGGAACTGGTATGTCCCCCTCACCGTCTGACACTCTCTGGAGATCTGTGTACGTTACCTCTGGCACAGAGCGACACCCAATAAGTATTAGTTACAAGAAAAGTGAAAAATGAATGGATTTCCACCGAGAAGTGAGCTGAGATTTAAATATGTTAAGACATATATGCCCAGCTCTTGAGAGCTCATATTTTACAGGAGAAAATACAAAGAAAATTCTAGCTTGAGAAAAAATTTATTAAATTCATATGTTTATCAGCACTCATTTAAAAATCAAGGTATACGGAAATCCATATTTTCATTTTTGTAGGGTTTTTAAAATGACATTTTATTACAAATATAGGCACAGTGTGAGAAATCTGAACATAAAGAAATTGTAAAGAATAAAATATAAGTCCCTCATATTTCCATCAGCAAGGTGACCAGCAGCTAACTACCATTTTAGCATATGTATGTGCATCCGATAATTGAGATTGTGTTGTTATTTAAATAGCTTTGCATTCAGTTTATTTTACTTGATATTATGTGTGTACTATATATATATTGTATGAATGCTGCTACATCCTGAATGATTTCCTGTCCCTCAAAAGCTTTAATACATCATTTTAACACTGTGTAATAATCCATTGGGTGGATATACAATAATTAATCTCTCTACTCTTGGGTGCTTCTAATATTTCGCTCTTATAATTAAAACAAAACAATACTCTCCACATAGATTTTTATCTGTATTTCTAATTATTTCTTTAACTCGATCCCTTAAGTTTCTGGGACCAAACCTACACTTTTCTGAAGAAAGACATTAAATTGGCGAATTTTTAGAATGGACTAGGATTGACTTCTACAACAGAGTAGTGGAGTGATTTAACACAGTGGTCATCCACTTGGGGTCTAAAGACAGCGGAGAAGCCACACTGTCTCCTCCGCTCAGAGAGAAGGGCAGGGACCCTCACTGATGACTGTGCTCCAGGCTCACGCATCACTCCGTTTGATCCCCCAACGTGCTCAGGAGCGGTAGGAGGACCGTGAGGCTCGGCAAGGTCACATATCTGGAAGACTCAGGTCACGTGAGCCCAGTGGGCTTATCCCCCAGCGCCGCAGCTAGGACGGAGAATGAGACACCCCGTTCTGACCTGACCACCAAGCCCCCACGGCAGAGGCGTCTGGGACTTAGTCTCGGCCCAGCGGGCACCCCAGAAGGAGGTGGAAATGCAACCCCCTCTCAAACAGAAATATGCACGGGAGGGAACGCAGAGGAGGCCGAAGGCTGCTCTTCCCAGAGGAGCACAGGGTGGGGGAGCCTCTGTCCTGGGCTCAGGTTTTGAAAGTGGATGAATTTCACCCAAAGGATAAGGGAGAGGATTTTCAACACAGAACTACAGGAACAAAGGCAGACAAGTCCCGTGAGTTTGTGTAACTGGGGAGTCTCAGGACGGATGAGGATATAGAGAGAGAGACAGGTAGTCCAGGTGGAAGAGGGATTTAAAATCATCGAATCCCAGGATCTTTAATATGTATCACTTATTTTCCAAGGGGACCCTCAGGCAAATTTAAACGAAAGAAAAGGTAGAATTAGGTAATTTTTACATAGTTAAATGGGGGGGGGGGTTCAAAGGATGCTTATTATTAATACTTGATAACAAGTATATTGAGTCCACTTAGTCTAATTTGTCAAAAGATTACGAGATTTTAATAAAAATGCTAACTCCAGTAAGAAATGGTAATGTATTATATTTGAAATTCCTCCTCCCTTTCCTTTCCTGGTTGGTTCCGAAAATAATTTGATGTGGCTCCGTATTTTTAACTTGAGAAGTGGCTATTCTGGGATATTCTGTTTTATTTTATTTTTATTTTTATTTAAATGAAATACAAGTCATATTTGAAGATAAAAATCTAATTTATCTCTTCAGAGATCAGGTCCATTTATACTTTCAGAATTTTATTTTTTTTTCATAAAAACTTTAGTCTCTCTGGCTTTAAAACAAAGCACGTTTTTTTATCCAGAAGTTATTAAGCATTTTCTTTAGGTTGAAAGAATTGAGAGCGATTTGTAAGGTCATATTTTAGGACCACTAAAATTACTTATAATTGGTTTAATAATACAAGTTGGAGATTTCTGTATAGATTTCATAGTCGCCTTTGCAAGGAATTTCTCTTTGCTTTCTTTTTCTGAAATCACAAAACTTTAAAGAGAAAAAAACTCAGAAATATCAAGACTTTACTATTAGTTTTGTTTTTCCTTTGTATTAATGAGCACAAAGAAAACAAGCAGTAAAGCAATTTTATGAGATAATCACTATGGATAAAATTCTATTAAAAATCCTTTGTGTTTGCAATTCATTTTTATTTCATCTTATTTTATTTTTTTAGCTCAGGGGCCCTCATGGGGCATGGATGGGGTGGGCGGATACTGGCATTTACTGTGTAATTGGCTGTGTGTCCTCACCGTTTGCCAATTCTTATTAAAAGTCCCCGATATCACTCTGAGCCCTTACACTCTCGCAGCCATCAGTTCAGAATGTCAAATCTGATTACGACGCTCTCTCTGAAGCCCCTTCTGAGACATTAGTGGAGGGCAAGCTGTGTCTTGGTGCCCGTGTGTCTGTCACGTGCCTTGGCCAGGCTCCCAAACCCCGGGCAGCTCACAAAGCTTCTGATCAACACAGACAGAGTTGACTTCCTGATCATGGGGCATTTACAAGTTTAAATTTTAACTTAGTAGAGAATTTTGTTTACTTAATCTTCATGGCTGACACATCTTACCAAAGACAACCTATATTCAAATTCTGAAATATATATTTAGTTCATAAAAGTATGTTAAAAGGTGCTTAAATGGCCAATAACGGCCTAACGAAATTGCACTGAGTATCACCCATAACAGAGGCAAGATAAAAGGGAGTCTTCACAATTTTGTCAACTTTCCAAAAAAAATTCCAACCTTGTGAATGAGCTAAATTTAGTTAGATCCGATTTAGCACTCATTAATTCACAATAGTAAGGATGATTTCCCAGACCGAGGATGGCATTGATTTGGTCTGGTGGTTTCAGTTGAGTGACAAGGGAGATTATCGGCTGAAAAATATACTGGTGAGAAGCCAGTTACATTCTGTGTCTATTGGTATGTTCCAGAAATGGGTGTTTATCGTTAGTAAAATATTCAACTTGAAATGGCTATGGCTATTCATGTGAGGAATAGCCGGTGAGTGAGGGCCCTAAACACTTCTGCTGTGACTACCTTGATGGCGTCACTGCTAGCCAGCGGCAGTATTAGGAGCTTAACATTTTTATAACAAATTCTGTTTACAAGGCAGCGTCGCATACAGTGATACCTCACTGAGCATGACTGTGTTCAGCTGGCTGTTACTGAAAATACCTACATTCCCTAGAGCCAGGGCCATAGGCAACAGAGTCCTTGCTCTGTGGGCACTTACATACGCTTAGGTGACACGTCACTTTCAACCAGACATTTTAAGAAGTGATTCAATTTAAACGGTCCTTCAGTTCTTCTGAGCAAAGTACAGATGGTTACCCCAAAGTTCAAGGTCACCATAAACTTGACCTTATCCCAGACCCTAACCTACAGCCTATACCTCTTTCCCAGTTGACTCCAAATGGCTCCCCAAGCCACCCTGCAGTTCTCTCCTCGAAGCTTTCATTCTTACTATTTACTTCCTCTTCCTAAAATGTCAGAACATAAACAACTGGTCATGGTCATATGGCTGAAATATTAGAGCTGGACTTGGCGTTAAGTCTCGAGGGTTCTGATGTCCACGCTTTGTCTCCCAGGTTCTTTTGGAATTATGCAGAGACACTGAAATCTGCACCGTGGGGTTGGGGGTTTTGGGTAAGAAAAGGCTGTGTTGTTTTCTCTGCATCTCCCATAGTAAACAATCGCTGTTTGAAGAATGAATGACTCAGACACCAGAAGGCCGAAGACCCCACTGATAATAGAATTTCACGTTGCTTTTGGGAAAGGGGTGTCAGCATTGGAAGCTGTGTCACTTTTAGCTTCTAACAGGCTTTGGGTTCTTGAGGGAATCCACCCCTTTAAACTGGAAGGTCAGAGTTAATAAGGCCTCGCACACCTGCTAGTTGATCACTTGGCCTTTGGTTGGCTTCACGTTCCACCATGTTTGAAAAAAGGGTCATTTACCGAGAATGCCCATTTAACCTCAGAAATCTAAGGGTGTCCTCCCTGAACCTGCCTACTGAATCTCTGGGGTCGAGAGTCACATCAACCTATCTACCTGTCCAGCGACGTGATCTGCAAATATGTCATCCCTTGTTTGCCGTTAGAAGCTGTTAATTTATTCATTCATTTTTATTTAACAAACACGTATTTAAACTGTGTATTGACGAGTATGTTCTAAGTGCATTAAAAACATTAACTCACATAAAACCATGATTTTTTTTTTTGTCTGACATGACAAAGTAAATGAAGTCATAATTTTTTTCTGTCTCTGAATTTCTCTGCTCCAGGAGACATATTTCTAAATTTTACATAGAAGTAGAATGAAATTCTTCCAATGGGATTTTCCAAAAATTAAGCAGTCACCAATGCATTTGCTGCGATCGAAACAGTCATGCCCCTAAACTTGTCCTGCTCTCGTATTCCAGAGGCGCTTCCCTCCAATGCCAAACTGTAGCAGGTCTGAAATTTTTGGATCTTTACACGCTTACAAATGATTGAGGGCCTCAAAGAGCCTTTGATCGTGTGATTTACAGCTAGTCATATTTGTGTGGCAGGAATTTAAAAGGATTGTGAAATATTTATTAGTCTTATAAACATGGAGTATTAATATTACATGTTAATATAAACTTTTTTTATGAAAAATAACTGTATTTTCTAGAACAAAACAAATGTCGAGAAGAGTGACATAGTTTCCATTTTTGTAAATCTCTGTAATGTCTGCCTAAATAAAAGACTGTGCAGATCTCACATCTGCTTCCGCGGTCAACCCCTTGAGCCATGCCGTTTTGGTGGAGGAGTGTTGAGACAAACAAGATGCGCATGTATGTTGTTTAAAAGAAAGGAACATTTTAGTAGACTTTGCAGATAATGGTGGATATTCTTCTTTGGCAGCTTCTTAAGGGTTAGTTGCAATGGTCTTTTCTTACATTAAAACTCTGCTCGAATTTCTGCTTGAACTTCAGATGGATCTATTACCAATGCATGATGTTTGTTAACACCATGCATTAGTCATGTATAAAATATTGGTTCACTGAATTATGCAGATCTTCCAAATGTTGACACATGTCAATACACAATACCAAAAAATCATATTTGTGGATACCGTCACTGATCTCGTTAGAAAAGTCTTTCAATATTGGGAGGCTGTCAAGTACATGATGATGGATAAAAGTTTTCTGAAATTTACTTTTTGCTTGAAAGTTCAAATTTTACCACTGAACCAAAAACCGTCAGTTATTTTTCTTACCTTGGTTCATTTTTAAGAAAATGCTTGATAAATATCTACAGTCTGAATAATCACAGTTTTCCATCCATTGTTCTTTAAAGTATAAGTGTTGTTCCATGACAAAAGAGAAAAAAAAAAGAAAAAAAACCCCAGATAATTGAGCTTGCAACTTAATCACACACGTGCTTTTCCTTGATGTAACCAACCTGCTCATGCCCATTGCTGAAGTAATTTTTGTGAACTTCTCATTTCTTCACAGAGAACATTAGGAAGTTATGTATTTAAGGGTTGAGATTTAATAAAATTAATAGTTCTATGGCTGCACGCGGGACTTTCTCTTCTGTGAGTGTGTGGCAGTGAATAGCACGGGACAATCCTGTACAACGTGAGTGCACCCGGGCCCAGTCCTGACTCGTGCTGAGGCATCAGTAACCTTATCCATCACTGCAGATACCGAAATAGCGAAGAAGGCAAGTAGCATGTTTGCAACGTTTTGAAAACGCTTTTGTCTTTGCAGGTCCCTGCAGGTGTCTTGAAGACCCTCAGGGGTCCAGAACTGCCAGCCTTAGGCCTTTAGCTTCCCCGCGTGCTACGGGATCATATCAGTTTTGGGAACGGAGCAAGGAGAGTAGACACAACGGTGTCTTCACGGCCATGTTCCCATCAGGGTCACGTGCAAGAGTGAAGCCCCGCACTGGTTGGGGTGTGCCTCCCCAACTCACCCCACTCCGCCTCTGCAGAGCGCTGACCCAGCAACCTCCCCAGGGCCAGTGCTGCAAGGGCTTCTAGTTCTTTCTACAGAGCGCTATCCTGCCTAGCTGGCAGTGTTCTACACAGACAAAACACAGCGATGCTGGAAAATAATCAAATGGTTCCCATTTTTTAACTTCCAGTGTGGTTGACTGGGAACCATTATGATTTCTAAATGATCGTGTAAATATTATTCTTTCTAGAACAGATGATACTTGATTCCTAAGAAGTGGTTTTAGCTCTCTCAGATTATTATAAAAAGCATCTGCTTTGGGAAAAAGAAACAGAGAGACAACTTAAATATGAGATGATGTCTAAATGAAGAAAAGACTATTTTTTCCAAAGAGAGCAAAATCTCTGCGTATTTCCCAACGATATTGTTTTTCTTTACCTGTGGCTAGGCAGACTATGGCTCCCTGTAGATAAACAAGATGAAAAATGGAACTACCTCAAAACTCACACCGTCTTTGTCCATTTGTTTTTAATAATGATTTCCTAAGGGGAAAATTCTAACTCCAGTTGCATGAATATATACAATTGAATTGCAGTTTTAGGAAAACAGGTCCTCACTTTATTAACTTTTTAACCTTTAAAAATACACAAAATTTAAGGCTTGATTTTAATAAAATGAGTAATACAGAAGCTAGCAATAAGCCATTTCTTCATATATCCTGAAAGAGAGAAGTTGAGAAAAAAATAACAAATTTGAGAAAATTTGGAAGACATATTATGCATGTCTCTCTCTCTCTCTCTTCATAATATTTCCCTCTCACAGCCCCCTGAATCATGTGTCCATCAACGCCGCGAGCTTCTGAAAGCTGGCACTTTCTGTAACCTGCCCACCTCTGTGTGGTCTCCATCAAGCACACGCCTGATACACAATGGGCACTCGACAAAGCACTGCTTAGTGATGCCAAGGGATCTGAATGGACGTAGTTACAACAATGACCATTCTACCTTAGCAACACGGAAGAACGAAAAGGAAAATGTACCGATGAGCGAGTATAGTCGAACAGAATGCACAGTCCTACGTTAACATACAATTATAACAACGTTTTAAGTGTAAGTGGCAGCAAATCTATTTTTCAAAGAACAAATGAAAGACAAAGCTCACTGGAACTGGAGATCTTGAAAATCAGATTTGTAGTTTACCAAACTAAGCCCTATATGACTCTGTTCTGACACAGGGGGTTTGCCGGTCTGCTGCTGTCAGCTGAATGAAACTATAGTTGGGAGAGAGCCGCCTGCCAGACAGCGGGGAAGCATCCCAGGCACGATCTGCCTTCCACAGTGACATCCATCTCATGCTGAGACCCTGACATCATCGTTCTCATCAATGTACAAATGCTCACACACACACGCACGTGCGCACACCTTTCTACTCTTACCAGGATCCCGCATTCTGTCACGATGATACCAATCACAAAATCAGGCAAAATCCACTTGAGCCTAAAATGTTCATTGGGCCCCATATTGGGAAGCTGATGGGGACATTATGTCCTTTAATAAAGCTTGGGCATTGGATGTCCTTTTGAACATTTTTCAAGGATACAGTAACAGTCTTAAGTGATCAAAAATGTTGACTAATATTTCAGAAAATAACATGAAAATCAGGCATTTGTTTTTATAACATTAATCATCATCATCACCATCAACACCACCACCATCATCATCATTACCA
>NW_024355205.1:36556573-36576399 GCF_902729225.1 Pteropus medius
ATCATCGTCATCACCACCATCACCATCAACACCACCATCACCACCATCACCACCACCAGCACCAGCATCACTATCACTGAGGCTACGATTTTTTGAACTACCTGATAAGCATTGTGCCAAGTAGCATGCGTAAATTATCTAATTTCATTCTCTAATGTCTCAGTCCATTAGGGCTGCTATAACCAAAATATTACAGACTGGGTGGCTGGCTTATAAACAACACAAATTTATTTCACATAGTCCTGGAAGCTAGAAATCCAACATCAGAGTCCCTACAGAGTCAGTCTCTGGTGAGGGCCTGATTCCTGCCGGTTCATAGATGGCCAGCTTCTTGCTGTGTCCTCACATGGAGGAAGGGGGCGCCCTCTGGGGTCTCTTTGATGCGGCACTTGTCTCATTCATGAGGGCTCCATCCTCATGACAACTTACCAAAGGCTCCACCTCCAAATCCTATCCCACTGGAGGTTTCAACATCTGAATTTTGGTGGGATGTAAATAGTTATAATACCGCATACACAGAAGTGACAAAGATCTGAGGTGGCCTTCAGTTTCTCATGCTGACTCCCTCAAGTTATCTCAGACCTCGATCTTACATCTTTCTTGTCTTCTGTGAATAGGAGATCATAACACGTCACCTGAGAACTGTCTTACTGAGGGTTAATTTCAAAAGGATTCATCTGCGGCATAAAGAAAATACTGCTGTAAAATACTTTACACTTGTAAAATGTTCCAGAAATTCACATGACTAGTGAAAGGGAAAGGATTTGCACATCAAACTTATTGTAACCTTTCAGATTCTGTGAACAACAACAAAAAAGCTGTAGATCTTTTAGAGGAAGTGTGTGATATTGGGTAAAATTTTGCAGATGAGTTCCTAAGACCTGGTCTCTCCACTCGTTAGAAACAATTGCATGCTCACGGGGACGCTTGAGCACTGGAGACCGAAGGCTGAGCACCAGGCTACGGGCATTTCCTTGGAAACAAAGTGCTTCTTCAATATAGCACAGGTCTCTTCTGATGTCACATATTTTCAAAGCACTTCCTGTGTCCAGAAATCTGCTCTGCGAATTGTCCTTCATTTAAACAAATAACATGAGGAAGAATTTGACGTTTAGATATCCTCTTTAGAAAGTTCTACCATTGCTTAAACTCCATTTAACAAATACGGTTCCTCATCCACTGGGCTCTGTATCCTCGGCTGGGAACAGAAGAACGAGGGGAGGAAGGGGTGGTCTCTCCTTGATTGGAGCTTATTATGCTGTCACCATCTAAAAAGTCTCTTCAATTTGTACTCCTGACATTGCATAATTTGTATTCATTTCCACTTGATTTAATGAATGGGCCCTCTCTCCTAGGCTGACTGATTCCCGTGAGGTCTGCAAGCATACCCGGTGCACATAAGCACTCTTATTTTATGTGGCAGAATAAAATCATTGAAAGGAATGCTATTTCAGCCCTGACTGTCATTTAGCTCAAGAGGAGCCTTGCAAGAACATTCTGAGTCACAGGAGGTGACATGCAGCCCATGAACAGTCTTAGCTGCATTCGAAACATTTTCCACTCATCCATTATTAGGTCACTAGGCATAGTAGATCTACCATCTAGGAGATATGAAAACTAATCGAATCTAGGCGCAGTAAGAATTTTAATTTTGTTCCATATCAAATACATATTACTAAAGCAGTAAATACATATTATTAAAGAATTATTTATTTTTGTTCAGTGAACAGATCATTCCTTTATAGCAGGAGTCCGTGCCAAAAAAGACTAGAACAAACAGCTCCTTGCCCCCGCGGACTGGGAGTCTAGGAGAAGAGACAGTCAAGTAAAAAGACAATTTTCCTACTGAGTAATACTGATATTCCCAGAGCACCGAGCAAAGGGGGCTCTTGGAAAACATGACAGAGGCCCTTCGCCCATTTAAGTGGGGTCAGAGAGCCACCTTATCATCTTATCCTTCTGAGACCATCTGTGTATAATAGTTATGTTTAAATTTAGAAGTTGTGCTATTTATGATGACCTAGAATTATAATCACTGGTACAGTCTTGGGATAAGCCTCCGTGATACACGTTAAAAATGGTCCCCAATAAATCAGGCTTCTCTCTGTCAACACTCCCTTTGCGATATGACTTCGTCTTGAATTCCAGATTTGAGGGGTGGAGTCTATGGCCCTACCCCTTAAATCTGGGATGGTCTTGTGACTTGAATTGTTCAAAAGAATGACACACAGGTGACATCATAGGTGTTTCAAAGCCATCCTTTTAAAGGTCTTGTATGTTTTACCCTGGTTCAGGTAGAATCTGGCAGCCATATGAGGGAATGTAAGGTACCATGAGGGAAAGAGGCCACATGGAAGGGAGATCTTAAAGAATGAGATGTTCCTTCTAAAAACAAAGGTTACATGAGGAAGTAAGGCCCGAAACATGAGTGAGCTTCGCCATCTGAGTTATCAGTGGAGGCTCCAGATGGGTGGGAAGGCTGCCTTGGACCCTTTAGCCCCAGCCCAGGTGACACCACAGGGAGCAGAGACAAGCAGAAAACTTCCCCGCTAAGTTACCTGTCCCAAAGTTTCATGAGCTACAAAACATTGCTTATCTTAGGCACTAAGTTCCAGGGGGATTCGTTATACATCTGTTAGGAACTACTGAATAGACATAGTCTTTCCACTTGTGAACCAGAGCCAATTGAATCGCCCGATGGTGCCAAACTGTCTTGCAAGGATCTCAGTGAAGGAATCCAGTTCTTTACAAGGCTTTCTTGCCACTTGGTGGGTCTGTGCCCACTGAGTTGGTAACGACACCACCGCCAACAGCACAAGACACCGTGCTTGAAAGGAGGCTTGTACTGCTACCGAGGGACCCAGGAAATTTAAGCCCTGGGCCATCTGACTGCCCAAAATGAGGACAAACAAGGAAAAAGATAAAGAAACACTAGTAAAGAATACATTAAAATAATGAAGATGATGAAGGACACTGAGCCTAGACTCCAGACCAGCACTGACCATTGCGACCCACCGTGGGGATGGTGGGAAGGAGAGGCGGTTACTACGTTTGAAGATGCTTCGCAGGCTGGCTGGGCAGTACCAGTGGAAGGCAGGCTGGAACCTCAGGCACCCTGGCGAGATGGGTGTGGTCAGAATTAGAAACTGCAAGCTCTCAGGGACTGAAAAGTTATTTACCAACGATCTGACGGAAAATGCTGGTTGTGAGATATTTCACAGAAAAAAAAGCTCTGGGGCTCAGAGTGAAGGATGATAGAAGGTCACCTCTGAGCATCACATTCAATTTCAGGGACACACTTAATGAGGGACATCGACAGTCTGAAAACCGAACACCCTCCCTCCTGGTTCTGACATGACAACTGACCTTCGACGGTCTTAAATTGGTATCAGTTCTCGTTGGAGGTTTCTTTGATTCTAAGATTCAGTTAAACGGTTTATGAAAATGGATATTTCGCAGGCTTTGTTTTCGCGTGTCAGCCGGCTGTGCCGTTTCCCTCCTGAGCCTTTTTATTCCTACGGCAAGATAGTGATGGCTAACAGGTGCTCACTCACGCGTGCCTGTGATGGCGGCCTCCATTTCAAAGAGCATATCTGGTGTTCTTAGGCTGAGGTGGTTTCGATCAATGAGGTATTTGTTTTCCATCAGGTAGCCATGGTCTCTTTTCTGTGAGTTATGAATGGTAGTTGAATATTACCATCTGACCTGTCTAAAGGTTTAGGATTGTGTGTGTGTGTGTGTGTGTGTGTGTGTGTTTTTTTTTTTCCTGAGAAATCACTTATTATTTCTTTGAATAACAGCGTTATGGCCCAACATTAATATTTGTGAAGGGGAAAAAAAAACATGGTAAGTGGAAAGAGTCATTCAAATACTCCAGTGTGGATTTAAATACTACTTCCAAATGTGCATTTATATTAATATTTTACAATAAATACTGGCAATATTTTTTCTTCCTGGATATTGAGCATTTTAACATTAAAAAGTTTCATTAGGAAGTTATTTGGACTTTTAAATTTTTAAGTTACATAATAATCACCTCCACATTCGGGCATGATGGAGTTACAAGGCTCCCATTTAAACCTTTCATTTTAACTGGAGGAACGGAAAAGATGTAGGAAATAATAGTTGTTTTTTACGTATTAACAGATGTTTGAAATTACATATGAAAAAACATAGATACACACACACACTCACACACACACACAATCTCTGTCTCGCTACCTGAGACCTCAACAATGAAATGGGAAATATCACCAAGATCTCTAAGACCTCCTCAATAGTACTAGAATAATAAGAGAAATATGGACAATATTGTGCACAAAAATTCAACTCAACAACTTGAATGAAATGAATCAGTTTCTCAAAAAAAAAAAACCCAAATAAACTACTAATACTCATCCGATATGAAATAGATTACCTGAATAGTCATATAACTATTAAAATAATTGAATTTACATTTACAAACCTTCCCCAAATATACTCAGGCAAAGATGTTTAACTGGTGAATTTTACCAAACATTTAAAAAATAAATAGCATAATTCTATACCACATCTTCCAGTAGCTAAAAAAGGAGACACTTCCTAACTCATTTTATAAGGCAGGACTGAATAGTTTTCCCTCAGATCAGGAGCAAGGATGTCGAGGATGTCGGCTCTCAGCGCTTTAACATCGTAACAGAGGTCCTAGCCAGTGCAATAAGACACGAAATAAAATGCATGCAGACTGGAAAGTAAGAAGGAAAGCTATATTCATAGGTGACATGATTATTTACATTAAAAAAAAATCTAAAGTCATTTAGCAGAGGAGACGCCAGAACTAAAAAGTAAGATTAACAAGGTTACAGAGTCAATACGCCAAAAAATAAAATTGTATTTCTATGTATTAGCAACAAACACTCAGAAGGTAAAATCTAAAAACAAGGCCATTTATAATAGGACAAATAATATAACATACTTGAGTAAAACTTTTTAAATATACAACATCTATACACTAAAATTTATAAAATATCGATGAGAGAAACGAAAGCAGACTTATGTAAGTGGAGAGATAAATCATAATTATGGTTGGATGACTCAATATTGTTAAGGTCTCAATTCTTCCTAAATTTATGCTTAGATACAGCACAATTCCAATCATAATCCCAGCAGACTATTGACAAGCTAATTCTGAAACATGTAAGGAAATTCAAAAGATAGAAAATAGCTGAAATGATTTTTAATAAGAATGAAGTTAAAGGTCTTAGACTATCTGATTTCAGACCAATTATAGAGTTATGCAACCAAGACTCTATATTATTGGCATAAAAATAAACATATAGGTCAAAGGAACTGACTAGAGTCCAGAAATAGGCCCACACGTATATGGTCAACTGATTTTTCACTGAAGTATCTTGATAATTCAATGAGAAAAAAATTTCTTTTATAAAATAGTGCTAGGCGATGTGTCTATCCATGTGCAAAATGACTTATCTAGGACACAGAATAAACTATAAAAGAAAAAATATTGGTAAAATGAATTTCCTCATAATTAAAACACTTTCTTCTTCCAAAATCACTATTATGAACACGGAGAGTCCAATTGCAGATTAAGAGAAAATATTTACAAAGCATATCTCTGATAAAGGACTTGTATCTGGTATATATAAAGAATGCTTGGAAATCAATAGTAAGAAGACAAATATCCCAATTAAAAATGTCTAAAATATTTAAGCAGACACTTCGTCAAAGAACATGTATGAATGACCAGTGAGTATATTAAAAAGTGCCAAATATCATTATTAGGAAAACACAAAATAAAATCATAACTAGATACTACTACATAGCTCCTAGAATAACTACCATTAAAATGTGCTGGTGAGGACGAGGGACAACTGGACCTCTTACGTGACTGGAGGGAATGCAGAATGTTTGTAAATACCTTACTCTTTCTACGTGAGATACACTCTGAGATTCCTAGTCTAGCCCGTCCTCTATTCTGTCTTTAATGCTGATCTTGAAATAGTAAACTTATTTGATAACCCAACAACGGGTCGCATCCTGCAGTTTGAAATGCACGGATTCAGCTAGCAATATAGGGATGCCTTGAAAAATCACAGATTATTACAATCAAAGTGCAGAAAAGATCTTGAACAAGTTACTTGCCTGCCAGCACGAACCTGCCTAAGGCTACAGAGTGTTCTGAGAAGCGTCAGGTAAACCGCCAGGCCCAAAAGCTAAAGAGATTTGTCAAAAAATAGGAGAAAGAAAGGAAGAGATATTTAAAAGTTCCAGCTTTATTCAGCGTATAAATATTCTTAAGTAACTGAAGTAAAATTTTCTCGCCCTCAAGAAGATATCTTCACAGTTACATGTGGCAGGATTTGTGATGTACTCGTAAAACCTTTTCCAAGGTCAAGTCTATAGGCACAAGGCAGGTCACGGAGAAAAAAAAACTACTCGAGAGAAGGAGAAAACCCCTAGAATTTGATCTGGACATGTTTTGTACATGTTAGGTGCTCAGTAAAACTTATTTATTAACATTAATACTAAAAATTATCATAAAAAAGACATCAAATTTTCCCAACCGGAGACTTGTAATTATAATTAAATGAGGAAGTCATAATTTTATAATAGTTATTATAAAAAAGAAAAGCGGATGGTATTGGACTCAAATTCTAGTACAAATAGCAGTGTGACATGTCGGAATATAAAAGGGTATTGCCATCTATGGTGTCCTTAATATGGCTCCCCAGGAGGTAGTGGCACCACTGTTAGATTACTCATACTGCAAATGCAGTTAACATACTAACTTCTAGACATATTTGAAGAGGAAAGGGGTGAATGATGGAGAAACCAAAGAACTGCCTAGAACTGGAGATGGTTGCTGGGCAAGACACTAGGGAGACAGACCGACTGTTTGCAAAGATACGGCATAGCGGGGTGCACTGATTTGGAAACTGTGTGGTAAACACCAGAAAACCTGAAGGACGCGGGCACTGGCCCAGGCCTGGCCCAACCAGGAAGCTGCCCAGGTCCTGCAGAAAAGAAGTGAGCTCCGATCGGCACAATAGCCCAAGTCTAGATAAGGGCAGGGAAATGACCAACAGGCACCCTTCACAGATGCTCCCTGGTGGGCAGAGACCCATCTAGAAGACCTTCTCACACTGCACAAGCCACTTTCCGTCTGCACAGTCTCTGCACCCCACCACGATTCCTATGCACACCTACACCCCACCCCACCTCCACGAGGGCACGGCCCTGTTAACACATTCCTATCATGCTATCCACTTTTTTCTTTCCAGCTTTATTGAGATATGATCCGCAAATAAAATTTGCATATATATTTAGGTTATACGATACTATCCACTTTTATTAATGACGTGTATTTTATAGTTTGGATTTTCTCTTTTATTTTTTTAGGTGAATAAAAGGTTGAGACCCTCTGGCTTGAAAGATTGTCTTCAAACTCCTAAAACTGGCCCGAGAGGCCATTCACCATCCAGACCTGTCAATCTTTCTAGGCTGCAAACATATTTTTTTAATAAGATGACTGGCACACTCTACTTCACCTATAACCTGAAGAGTCCTGTCTTGGCTGGACATTGGGGTCATTCTCTTTTCTGAACTGCCACTTGGGTTTAACACTTCGATTCCCCCGTCCTTCCAGGCTGAGTCCCCTCCCACTTCCCTGTTTCTTCTTGGTTGTCCTGACCACCCTGCTCTACGCTGGCTTCTCCCCCGTGCAGACTTCTTGGTTTGCACCAATCTCCTAGCCAACCACGCTGAGTCCAAGGTTCTGTCTCCACCTGTCTGCGTGTGCTGTGTCAATGTAGGAGGGCAAAACCTTGCAATTATTTGCGGAGAAAGGCTCAGTAGCATCCCGCGTCTGGTAGGTTCTTGGTATTTACCAGATGCTTACCGAATTTACATCTCGTAAACAAAGCAAACACTCCTCTGATCATTTCTTGCATAAATGTTGTTGTTTTGCCAAAATAAGCTGATGAATAGTGTGGAGACAGGCCCGAAACATATTTTCTATGTCGAGATAAAGATCAAAATGAAAAATAACAGTGTTCAGGATTTAGGGGGAAAACCGTATTTAGCAATTTGCAGAGAAAATGATGGGGATGTATATTAAGGTCAACCGAATTGCTTGAATTAGTAAAATAAAATAATAAAGATGCCATATTGCAAATCGGAGTATTTCATGGCTGATGGTATCTGGGTATAGTATTACAGTACTCTCTAGTGGTTGGATTCTACAGTGAGATGCTCTCAGAATAAATTCAGGATTTTTCTGAAAGGCAAAGAGGGCAATGTTTATATATTTAAGATATCATTATTTAATGAGCATTTTTGTGGGAGCAAAAAAGCTGCACAATTTAAAAATTCGAGAACTTCTCCTGGAACTAACTGCTATAGTATGGGTAAATGAAAGGGTGCGAAAATGCTTAATGCTTCTTCGGAATTTCTCAATCTAATATTCCGTCATCTGCAAAAGTGTCTGACGCGGCTGAAGCATCTGATTACATATATAATTCTCGTGTTCGTATTTTTATTTCCTATATGATCATTCCATTTAGGTAATTTCCTAAAATTACTTGTATTAGCATTGTAAAATTGTAAGAATTAAGTGGATATTTTTATTTCATATTTGCTTGTATTTTTATGATCAAAATATAATATTTCATACAGATTTTGTTCTTTCTGATCAAAAGTCATTTTAAAGTCAGAAGTGATGGATTTTTAAACAATCATAAAGATTTTGCAAAGAAACGGTGAATTTCTGGGTCTAGCAGAAAACACATTAGAATTCATTTTAGAAACATGAACATAAGCTAACTGATGTTTCTAATATCATATTGAGTTTGATATTTCACGAAAACAAGAAAAATAAAGAGGTGTGTAGAGCCACAAAGATGACTATATCAGAGAGTAAATAACTCACATTTTATCATACTATTATAGAGTAAAATTAAGGTATAATAGCCACCCAGGTATTTCTGGTGTGGTTCTAGGTTAATTCAGTTTAACTCAGCAAACAATAACCACTGTGCTTAATAAATCATAGTTACAAGAAAAATACAAAGATTTTTGAAAAAAAGAAATCCCTATCGGAGGAGAATGAAAAGTATGTGGATTCTAAAGGTAAATGACTCATGATTCTGCCAGCAACAGTGCCCAGACCAACAACTCTGTGGGGGACGACACCTATCTGTTCCTGTGTCCCCTGCAAAGGGGGAGGCCAGTAAGAGATCTGCAGAGCTGCCCGTCTGCCACCTTGGGATAAACCTCCCAAGGTCATGGTCTCCTTGACTGAGAACAGCTGTGAATGGGACAGCTCTGGGTGTGCAACACACGTGGAGAAGACTGGAAAGGTTCTGCGACACTTCGAATGCCCCATCCACACCACTGTTACCTTTCTCTTTCCTTGGACTTACACCAGGGGTGGCAATATGGGTGCGTCCGCTAACAGGTGCCCTGCTCACGCCCATGGCACATATGACTAATCGATTCCTATATCACCGTCTGGTGAGCCCAGATGGGACCTCAGCTGGCCCTCGGCTCTGCATTCTGGCGGGGCCTCTCGTCACATGGAGCTGGCATTCGAAATGTAACATTTCCAGTCTTGCTTAGTGGGCACATGCCCTAAAAGCCCCAAAGGTGCGTGACATGTTTGGCTATTTCAAGTTCATGTGCACGGACAGAAAGCCTTATTTTAACCCATTTCCCGTTTGCCCCGAGAATACTCGCCGGTGGGCGTTTGCAGCTACAGTAGCATTTACCCCGAGATAACTTGTGGATCACAGTCCTAACCTGACCCCCCCAGTTTGCCGCGAAACATCTCGCTCTTATTATTATTTTCGTATCACTCTAGTTTATCGATAGCGTTTGGAAGCAAATGACATCATTCTGTTGATAGCACTGTTTTTAGTAGTGGTATTTCCATTTACAAAACTTAGTAATTCTCGATCGATGAAAACGTCAAATCTTAGAAAATGTCACGTTTCTGCATGTGTTGTGAATATTGTTCTCAAACAGTTGCTAGCCACAGAATCATTCGGTGAATCTGATTTACGTACACATTTCGGTTACGTAAGGATTAGAGATAAGTTCTGTTTAGAAATAACTCCAAGAACAGATTTTATGTTTTATTTTCACATTGAAAATCAGTCAGATCGGCTTCAACCTCAAAGAGCACGTTTATGTAAAATGAAATTAACGCTGGGAGCGAGCGGCACTTTTTTTTTTCCTAAACGGGAAATGGGTTAAAAGGCTTAAGGCAAAGCCTCATTTTTAAAACTTCCTGCAATTTATTCAGGATTCTCAGTCACAACCTGCAGCAACTACACTTTCTCTTTTCTTCCAGCCGAGGCAGCCACAAAACCTAAACCTCGTTGCTGTACGTTTTCCCCACAGCGAAAGGTCTTGCAGAAAGAGCCAACTTTCAAATACGCCATCAATATAATATGTAATAAACCTCAATAAAACGTGCATCTATGGACATGGAACGCTGCGGTCTAATAAGGTCTTTTACTAAGTAATTATAATGACATAATTTTATCAGTCAAGGTTAAGTATCTTTATCTGAGCAGAATCCGATGAAATTAGTCCTGATGTAATAAGTACTATTTGTCACTATTAGAGCGAGAGGTGTTGACAGGACTTGGACGTCTCCGTGGCAACCACAGTGTTCCATTTCTTTTTTCTGTAACCTTAGACACTAACGAGGCATAAGAGTCCAGGGGGGATCCAAGATGCTGCCCGAGTAATTTTTTTACCCTTTTCTGACTTTGCCAGGCAGTGGCTTATGGGAGAATGTGGAAGCATTTTACATCAAACGGTGACTGCTCCCAGTTTTTACTCCGTGGATGAACATTCTGAACAGAAATATTGTATATGGGATTTCATTAACAAGGAAAACCTCTATTTTTTAAATTGATTTATTATCTATAAGGCATGAGAGAGAGAGAGAGAGAACACATGTAAATAGAATAGTGATGTCTCCATTTTAGAAATATATATCCCTAAGCAATGCTACATAGTCTAGTAAAATTAGGAAAACTTAACGAAGTGTTAGCTACAGCCCATGTCTCAAAGAAGGCCGTTTGTGGAACAGAGCATCCCATGGGGGTGGAGTCACAGCTCTGCGTGAAACGACAGGGACTCGCCACGAGGCGGGAGCCAGCACAAGGGCACCGGGCCACTGCAGTGCGGATGACACCCCTTCCGCCTCAGAACCAGCTACGGCTGTCTCCAGCCAGAGCCACGCCTGAAAGCACGCACGCACGATGCGAGGACCTCCATTTGGGCCCTAATCGTGGCAAAATACAATTACCGATGGCACTTAATAAATGTTCCTGCCATCGGTCTTCCCGGGAGGATCGTGGGGGCAAAGTGGCACAGACGCTGAGATAAAAATGTTGTTAAAGTCGTTTCTCAATTACAGTCGAAATACAATATTATCTTAGTTTTAGGTGTGCGACTTAGTGATTCGATAATTATATGACTTATAAAGTGATCACCCCAATAAGGTTAGTTCCCCCTGACACCATACATAGTTATTGCAATATTATTGACTATATTTCCTATGCTGTTGGGAATAAACATTTAGAGAAATATTGTGAACAAAATTTTATACTTTTCTTTCTCGTTGTCCTTTATCTTTTTATAAACAGCAAGTATCAGTTTTTCCATTTAATAATCTAATACAAAAACAATTTATTTCCCAAACAATGAAGTTAAAAATGTAATTACTCTATATTTTTAAAATCTGTACTCAGGCACACCAGACCTGGAACACTGTTCATGTGCAGATACCTTAACTGCAGGACATAACGCTGAAAATAGACCTCCTTGACTTTTCCATTTAGAACTTATGCGATAGATTGAATCGTGTCCCTTCCCCACCGAAATGCTGAAGGTCAGACTTCGGAACCTCATGAAGCGACCCTGTTTGGAGACAAGGTGATCACAGTGGTGAGACTGACACAGGACGAGGCGAATCTCCCCGAGTCGGGGGCGGGGAGACCAAGCCCCGCACGGAGAGTAGAATTCAACACGCGCGCCAAAGTGAGACTCAAAAGGAACGTTTATCAGAAGAGATGTAACACTCCACGGACAGAGCGTGGTGTCCTCTCGGAGGCGGAGAGAGAGGGACAGTGAGAGGGACGTGGAAAGGCAGGAAGAGACGTGGGGTCACGAGAAAGACAGTGTAAAGGCACGGAGAGGGACTCAGAGGGACAGAGACGAGGACAGGGAGACAGAGCGCGGGCACCGAGAGGGACCCTGAGTGCTCGGGGCATCCGGTTTACATGTCCTTCTTCAGTTCCCGTTTCCTCTGACGTGGTCACACGGTGCGGAAGGGGAAGGGGAGGAGAGTAGAAAGGAAAGATACTGATGGCGAAAGGCCTGCGGGCAGGTCCCAGCCTTTCGTCCTTAGGTTCCCCACGGTTTTAGCCACAGGGAATGACTCTTGGTCCCCGTTTCCCCTTCATAGTGTGGGGCATGGCTGTCAGCACCCCAGCGGACACCTCCCTTTGTTCTGCAGGTGTCCTCCTGGCCTGGCCCCAGGCGGATCAGCGCATTGCCGTCTCTGATGTGGCTTGATTCACATTTTGATTCTCTTGCCTCCTCCCTACATTAAGATGAGGTCACTAGGGTGGGCGCTAACCCAATAGGACCGGCTGATGTCTTTATAAAAAGGGGACATTTGGCCACAGAGACAAACACACACAGAGGGAGGCGATGGCGGGCACGTGGCTGAGTGATGGGTCTCTGAGCCCAGGGACGCCCAGGGCTGCAGGCAAAGCCAGAAGCAAGAAGAGGCAGGAACAGACCCTCCCACAAAGCCATCGGGGGGCCTGTGGCCCTGCCCACACCTTGATTTCAGACATCCAGACTCCGGGCTGCGAGAGAATCGATTCCTGCTGTTGGAAACCACAGTCGTTTTGGGTGGTTCGTTTTGGATGCCACAGGAAACTAATACAATGTCCCTTGGATTAAAGATAAAATATCTATTTCCAGACTATAATGCCAGTGAAAACTTCAGCAGTGACGCCATCCTACCGTGTGGTAAATGACGGAACTGAGGTAAATAAATGCTAGGGTCAAAAAGTTAACGCTAGAGCCAGGACGAAAATTCTCTTTCCCTAAATTTCTTGTCATTGCATAAAATGACAACTGGATTACGTTATTTTTTCTCTTTTTACTAAATTCTGGGGTATATATTTGCTTCAAATCCCGTAGTTCCTAGTCAACCTTTCGTGTATATAACACACAAATATATCTACATATATCCATGAATGATGTGTATATATCTATGTTTATGTATATGTTTAAAAAACAGTTATACATCTATAAGTTATATATGTCTATGTGTATATTTTATATATGTATATATGTTGCATAATATTTTGGCAAAGGGGAGCATAAGGAAGCTAAACTTTTCAAATAAATTTGAGGTCTTCAGGAGGATCACCCTGCCTTCTGGTTAAAAACAGCTTTTCTACACCTTATGGTTGATTTTTACTTTTGGGTCAGTCATGGGCCAGGCCTGAATGTGGGGCAAGGCCAGTTCTCCATTGTCAGTGCTGGAAGCTCTGCAGCTAAAGGTCAGGCCAAGACCATGTCCGGCAAGGCCGGGGCAGGGGTCGGGGCATGTGTGCGGGTGGCTGGCTGCCGACAGCCAGGCTGCAGTCACAGCGACGTGAGCTGTGTAGATAAGTCTGCCCACGACAGTCACATATGTGCTCCCCTCACAAGACGGATGGACAGTTTTCTAGAAAATCTTTGTCCGCTCCTTTTTCCTTTCTATTCACCCTTGCACTGGCCGCTCGGTCGTTCAGCTGGGAGGTCCCCATGCGCACTTTCACAGGTAGAAACTGCACATGGTGAAAACAGATTAGAGAATCTACATCTCTGCTACTACCTTGTGACATGCCCGGGCCATGCGGCACCTTTTAATCATTATAAATATCTGAGAGATGCTAATATAAACGCTGCCAAGGGCCACATGCTGCAGTTTGGTTTTCAAATGGGGGCATCTCTGAAGAGCCCGGCTCTAGAGAGTGCCACACCATGCGGTGACTGGGGGAGCCAGCAACACTCCCAGAGGCGTGACCTCGAAGGGCTGGGGCACAGGGAAGGCGCCCAGAGAGCTGTCCTCTTGGCCTCCTGGGCACCCCGGCTGGTCACCACAGTAAACATGGCAACCAGGCAGCACCACAGCGCGGGGCCCGAAGCAGCACACACCGAAAATGTCCACTGTCACCCTCCCCAGCCAAACCCAACCTGCCCCCTTAGCTCGCTTCGGTCTCCCTACACTGTTGGCTGAGGTGCCACTCCGAAAGAGATCGAGCGTGCAAGGGCACTCGGCCCCACGGTGGGCTTTCATCACGGAGTTATACGTGGCAGGAAGAGCACCACCCAGCCAAGCCTGGGCGTCAACCCCGGAACGTGACGCCATCGGCCGTCTGAGAAGCAGGCGGCCCTCGTGGTCTGATCCCTGGCCCACCGAGCACCTTCTGGCCAGGTGGCTTCCATGCCGTGGAGGACGGAGGAGCAGGAGGCTGGGGTCTGCCTGTTCCAGCTGACCGCTGCCCTTGGCACAGGCCATTCCTGCACGGGCACGCTGGAGCGCTCAGAGGCTCCCGTTGGCTTCGTTAGCCTGAGTCAGAATTCCCAAATCCCTCCAAATCTGGGGCAAAATCAGGATCACTTCTCTGGGCCTAGAATGTCAAGGTCAGCCCTCAGGCGGCAGAGGTCTGCCAGAAGCAATGGCCCCTGGCGCTGAGTGTTGGGATGCCCCACATCTCCCTCAGGGACTGAAACCCTGCTCCGACGAGCTGTCCACCTGTAGCAGTCCATTCGAAATCTCTAACGGTGCAGGAGACCCAGGGAAAGAAGGCAGGGGAGAGCGACTGTCCCCACCCCCTCTTCGTCACTGGGAGAGTGTCGCAGATGCGTCAGACTGAACAAAACGAAAGGTAGAGAGACGAGCCTCGATTGCTGCTGCTGAGATCTGATGGGTGACGTGATTAATTTAAGTCAGCCACGTGTTGTGCTCCAGATGAACACTGACACCGTGGGCGGAACGTCCCATTTTTCCAAACGGAATTCTCCAAATGACGCTGAGGAATCAGCTGAACTTTGATTCTAAGTGGTTCTAGCCCTCTCTCTCTTACGCCCCCGAACGGCATCGCCTCCTCCGGCAGGAAGGGAAGCGCCATCCCCACCTTCCTGTTCGCCCTCCGGTTACGAAGGTGAATCTGCCTCCTAAATTCCTGAAACTCCTCTTGATCTCTGAGGCTGCTGGGACAGGCAGGCTTGTCACCCTCATACGTCTCACCCCCGCATAAATATCCGATCACAGATCTACTTACTCTCCATTCTCCCTACAAAGGTGCCGGCCTTCAGCTGCGTGAGCACGAAGCAAAAATCTCACTTAGGATCCATCACTCACGGAGGTCGGAGAAAACAGAACTATCTCCCAACGCGATATGCGAACACGAAATTCCCGCGAGGGTGAATATCTGTAGTTAGTGTTGAGAACATTGTGACCTTTTCATTTTCATACGATGGCCCAAGACACACACAGACACAGAGACACACACGTGCCCCACATCATGTGACTCCTTCCATCGAGGAAAAGGGCATCTAACAAAACAGCGAAGGCATCGGTGTGCAGAAACCTCACATTTCGGCACTGTAACCCCTGGCAACGTGACGACTGACCGACGACACGTAATTACTGAGCACGTACTGCATCCTGGGGTCTGGGATTACCGGGCAGGGGCGGAAAGCTGGCGAACGCCACAAAATCTTTGCTCTCATGGAGCTTACAGTTCTCTGAACTTCAGCCGTCATCACAGGGCATCGGAGGAAAACGGCTGCATTGCCATCAAAACTGCAGCTTTGCAATGCTTTGCGAAATATCGTTTAAAGTGTTACTTCGGCGGACCTCGGCGGGTAGTATCGCATCCAGTTTAAAAGCGCAAACTCTGGACCCAGGCAGCCCGAGCTCCCACCTCAGCTGCCGTGCACCAATTTACGAGCCTCAGGGCCACCCTACGGTCTGGGTATGGTCATCTCTGTCACATGAATGAGGACAGTGAAGCCCAGAGGGCCAGGCTGCCGCCCAGGTCTGAGAGCCACGGGCCGGGGGTTACATCCGGGCCATCTGAGAGCGAAGCCTGTCCTTGGAACCAGGACATGCCGGCTCTCTTGTTCATTCTTTCTTTCTGGATGCGAAAGGCAGAGTTTCTACGGTAACTGCTGTATGTTTGCCATTTGTTTTCAGTTTTCAGCATGTGCGGCCCCCGCCTCCAATCTCCAAACTCGGTCGTATCTTTCTCGGGAAACGATCATCTCCGAGTCCAACTATCAGCGAAGGAGAAGGAAAGAAGCTTGGCAGGGCTGGCTTCGCTCTTGGCGTCGGCTGGTGGTGGAACCGGGTTGTGAGTTTCTCGCCTCTCCTCTTGTCTAGGCAAATTGTCAGGGAAGACTGGGCGACACCCCCTGCCTCAGCGCCACAGGGTTGCCCCGGGACGGGCCGGCGACTTCCCGGGCCGATCTGGACTCCTTTGTCACTTCTCAATTGGGCCTTTTTTTTTTTTTGGGACTTTCATCATAGGATTTAATTTATCTCAGTGCTCTGTTACAGTGATTGAGCCAACTCAGGGCAAACTCGGCGTGAAGCCCAGGCCTGTCGAGTGATCTAAATGACCCCTTCCCGGTTCCCGCCAAACTGGGCCATTTTCCACCAAGCTCTCCTTGATTTTAAACTGCCTCTGCCCAGGACACCCAGCCCAAGCAGCGCCAGAGCCCTCCTCATTGCCAGTTTCTTCTGCTACAGGCAAATATGAGCTTTGCCATGACTTTGGCATGATGGTTTCAGCCATTGAACATCAAATGG
The DNA here is from genome assembly GCF_902729225.1 of Pteropus medius. Classification (NCBI taxonomy): domain Eukaryota; kingdom Metazoa; phylum Chordata; class Mammalia; order Chiroptera; family Pteropodidae; genus Pteropus; species Pteropus medius. Next base: position 36,573,468 of record NW_024355205.1, read on the forward strand.
GATACAGTCTAGGAGAATATGCCCTTGTCCAATTTGATGGACACAGGGCCAGTCCGGGCATGTGAGATGGCCTGCTGCAGAGGATGCTCAGCGTGCCCACTGGGATGGCCTGAGAGATCACAGTGAGATGCCAAGTAGTCAGTGACCACCCCCATCTGAGAACCAACACCCACACCCTGGCTGATTCTTGAACCATTCATGAGGCTTGAAATCAAGTAATGAACTCAGGGTCTTGCTGGACGCCGGTAAGTGTGCTCTCTGTGGGTGGTGCTGAGCCTTGGCGACCAGCGGACACGGGCTGGCAGTGATTGTTCCTCAGGAGAGCATAGCCGGTCTCACAGCAAAAAAAAAAAAAAAAAAAAAAAAACCAAAGTGAGCAATTTTCCTAATCAGGCCATCAAGTGGAAATAATTAACAAAATAACACAGCAGCACCTTATTATAATTACAGAAAACAACTCCAACGTGCCCTGTGTATGAACACGTGGAAGGATGTTTAGATTTGCATAATTATTCATTATTCTCAACAAACTTATATTGATCATCAGCAATACTCTAGGTGTCATAAGAAATACCCGACTAGACACTGTATCCAGATCTTCTGGAAAGATCTCAGAAAGACCCATGAGGTTATTTTCTCATAATGTTGCAACGTGGCCACAGTTACACTTACTTGTAAACTGGGGTTGGTAGGAGATGGAAACACAGTTTGACCCTCGGGTTGCCTGTCTCTAAAGACCCACATTCTCCCCCGCAATGTTCCAGAAAGCTTTCTAATGACGGGACAGAGCCACCATGATGGAATGTCAAGGGCACAGACAAGGTCTTTTCCGTAGGCACGAGACTGGGGGAGATCGCTGCAGAATCAGTATTTTCCAGTTCTTAGATGTGGTGGCTGAGGTACAAGATGACGCAGTACACTGGTGGCCTTGCTTTACAGATGCTGAGCTGGGTAACCCCAGCTGAAAGGACACCCCCGAGCTGACAGTCCCTGTTAATACTCCTGCAGTCGGAGAACGAGCTAGACGATTTGGAAAGTCCTTCTGGGCGTTCCAATTCTGTAACTCTTGCTTGATTTAGTTGGGATCATGCATTAAAACAGCAAGTTTGATCGTTTTACATTTTACATTTAAGCCTCTGATCCATTTTGTTAATTTTTTTTTGCATAAGATGCAAGGTTTAGGTTGAGGTCCAATTTTTTTTTTTTTTTTTTGCCTATGGATAGCCAATTGCTCTATTATCATTTGTTGAATTTACCTTTCGTTACCTCAGGAATTGCCAGCGTTTTAAAATAGTTTATTATAAATGCTGAGTTCCCAGGAAGAGCTATCCTGTTTTCCAAATGGGGTGTGTGTGTGTGTGTGTGTGTGTGTGTGTGCGCGCGCGCGCACCCGCGTGTCCATGAGACAAAGCAGCGAAGGACGGAGTATTATCCCTATTCTTGGAAACTACAGGCACATAAAGCGTCGCTGCAGATTTTGTAGTTTTTCCCTCTTTTTTGTGCGTTCACACACCTGTGGGTCATGCAGTGCCGCTGACAACGAGAACCTGCGTGGGTGTCAAGGAGACGGTGGATCTGCTGAGTGTTGGCTAATTTACGTTCTTCGCCGGATCAACTTCTCATCCAGTACAAAATGCTAACCGATTTCCAAATAAAAGTTTTTAAACACGGTTTAATTAACATTTGCATCGCTATGGGCATAAATGCACACACCGTCCCCTGCCTGGTCTATGGATTTATACTGTAACGGAAGATCAGGAACGGTGCTGGAGATCTCTTATTCGGGGGATATTTTGTATCTGGCAATTCTGTAATATCTTCTAATTAGAGAGAATGTTCATATGGCCGCATCGCATGTCACAGGTCGAAACCGCCGATGGATCCTGGAGTCCTGTTACGGAGGTCTATATTTGCATCTGTGTCCTGCAGGGTGGAGGCAGCCACCTAGAACCCCACTTCACACCCCTAGGTTATGCTGTTATCACAACAAAACCCAAGTTTATACTGCCACCAGTATGTCCAAGTGGAGTCCACCGCTACTTTTAAAAAATAAAATTATATTAGCGACCTATGACTTTTCGTTCGGGCCAACACGATCCCACTGGCAAAATCAAGAAGAACTCGAATGTCCTAACAAATACTGGCAGAGGGAAGATGGGCTCTGTTTCTGCTGGTTTTACATCATCCCACTGTCCTGGCAGGTATGAGCATGAAATGTATTGATGTCTTCATTATTAAAGCTCTACATCAAGCTTATGTTCCTATTCGCTTTACGAAGTGACAAACAGACACTTACGTCAAGCTTTCTGGCTGGTGACCTAAGGTTTCCATGATGACTTTAGAAGAAGTGAGTGAAGGGCAAACGCTTCCGTACCCTGACGTTACACAGAGCGAGGACTTCCTCGAGACGGGAAGTAGTGTGCAGCACCAGAGAAAAATACTGCTTTTCGTTTTCTTTCTTTCCTCCTCTTGCCTTTGCTGTCAACTGTAAAATACACCAGAGCATGCTCATGGGAGGATCAAGGACTAGACTGGGAGACTCGGCCTGCAGGACCGTGGTCGACCCTGCGCTGCTGACCGCTTCCCCGGCCCCGCATGCAGGAAGCAAGCACTCGTCAGCACCACTGGCCTCGGACTTGGCCGCATGACTTGTAGCCACGGTCATGCCAGCAGTGTCTGGAACAGAGGCTTTAACGGTGCTTGCGTGACTTGACATGCTTTGATGCTGCTAAGATCTTCACTGAGAAAAACAAACCCTACACACCTGCTGGCCCCAGGTCGGGGAGACTCTGGAGAAGCCGGTCTGGTGCCTAGAGAGAGGCCCAGACCACCTCGACTTGGTGGAGGTCAGCAACACCCAGCTGACCGGGAAATGCAACAGTAAGAAAGAGCAATGCTTTCGAGTTCCGGGGCTACTTGTTACACCGCATTA